>NW_027225656.1:0-252815 GCF_038994185.2 Dermacentor albipictus
GCACCAGTGTTCCTTGATCGGCACGGTACATCGGCCGAAGTCAGCGGCTATGCTTGTCGATTCGTCGTCGTGAGCAGCAGACGAAGTTCCATTCGCTGATCCATCAACGCAGATCCCAGACCAAAAGGGTGAACTCGTAGTTGACGTACATGAAACGGCGTCGCCAAAAGGCTGCTTCAAAGCTGAGATGCCATGAGCCTGCAAAAGCAGCAAGAAAAACGTGAGCGGCACCGCTTCTGCCATGCCGGTTCCACGCCCCTCTGGGTGACTGCCAGATCCCGGTATTTGTAGGCTGACGATAAGGCGTTCACTGCACCAGTGTTCCTTGATCGGCACGGTACATCAGCCGAAGTCAGCGGCTATGCTTGTCGATTCGTCGTCGTGAGCAGCAGACGAAGTTCCATTCGCTGATCCATCAACGCAGATCCCAGACCAAAAGGGTGAACTCGTAGTTGACGTACATGAAACGGCGTCGCCAAAAGACTGCTTCAAAGCTGAGATGCCATGAGCCTGCAAAAGCAGCAAGAAAAACGTGAGCGGCACCGCTTCTGCCATGCCGGTTCCACGCATGGCAATATACTGCCTTGTGGGACACCAGAATTAATTGGTTTTATTGCTGAGTATGATTATGTATGTTGACAAGTTAATATTTTATTAGTTTTACAGCCTGGCTTCATAATCTGAAGTACCATAGCTTCTCTAGAAGTAACTCTTCATTAACAAGATGAAAATCTTTTGAAAAGTCAGGGAATATTCCCATCACAAAAGCTGTTTTCAAATTGTGACAGAATATATCCTTTTTTTTTAACAGCACTAGTTCAGTAGATTTGTTTTTCTGGAATCCGAATTTACATTTGGTGAGCAAATTGTATTTATTTATAAATTTAGTAAATCTAGCATGGCAAATTTTCTCTACGAATCCCGAGAAATTTCCCACCCCCAAAAGATATCCCACCCCTAACTAAGGTCCCAGCTTAGGCATGATAAGGCACCAGTCAGGCATGATAAGGCACCAGTTGTTATCTTGGTAAGTGTTTGGAGTGCACTCATAAAATCATTAGAGTGCAACACCATCTCAAATTCGTTTAAATTCTTGAAACCTTAAATTCTTAAAACCTCGTTAAACCGCACCTCCTTAAACAGTAGTTTCGTTTTAAATGTAGTAAAGTTAAATCCCTGACTCAGTGGCCATTGAACATAATGCATTTTGTATCTGCATACCGTAAACCGTACCAGCTTATTACGTATGTATCGGTTAACACGCACTGTTTCCACTTTTATTTATTTATTTATTTATTTATTTATTTATTTACAGATACTGCTGTCTCAATACATGAGACATAGCAGGAGTGGATACACCAGAAATTAGATCAACACAACATACAATGAACTTGAAACGTAATTACAAAATATGGTTAGACAATTCTTCACAAACTCACAAACTTGATTGCAAAACCACAGCAGTTTGTCCCCATCGGGCAGCCTGTCAGAACAAACCTCACAGATCAAAACAACGGCCTTCAATCGCATTGTCTGTTTGTGAGTGAAGCCACATCAACATCATTTCGGTGTCGTACAGGCAAAGACTCGGGCCATGCCGAAGCTCGGAAAAAAAGCACCAGGTGCTCAGCACAGAAGAAAAATTACGACATTCGACCCACTAAAGCATATTCTAGTACACTGTAAATACAGCTGCCCTGGCCATTCCGACAGCGGTGACAACAGCCAAGAGTGGAACCAGGGGCACCGGCCACTTAGCAGGAGCATGGAAAAGTCCAGTGTAAAGAGCATGAAAATTATAAACTGTGCCCTCGCACGGCGTGCGAAATGTGAACGGCTGAACTCTCTTTATGAGAAGAATCCGCTCGCTGTTCGCAGCCAGCACTGGAGCACACATGCCAAAGGCGCTCTGGCACAGCGTACGGAGATTTCGGTCAATTTTCCGTGTTTGGCACAGGAATTGGCGTTTGTATCAAAACGGCACCATTGGCGCAGGAGTCCCACCTCGGCTTTTTCAATGCCTTGCACTGCGAAGGCTACGGTACAGTGGGGCGTGCCCACAATGATCCCCCTTCTAACTGTCACCTTTGCATAAAGCTCAAGTTTAAATTTTGATGTTAACGTTGACACCACGACTTTCAATTTTGGTGCCTATGACGCAGTAAACATAAGCAAAACGTGGTTGTCCTCGGGAAGCCACAGCGCTTTTAGCCAGTGGACTCGTAACTGAAGCCTGCGGTGGTCGCTGTATCTACGCTACGTAGCCGCCCACAACAACCAATAGCAGTCGCATACGGGAATCTGCTTTATTATGAAATAAAGTGTAAGCCTGCCTCCTTAAGAGAGTAAGGAGGCAGGTTTCTGTTGAAAAGAGTGTTCGAGAGAAAGGCGACTTCGTGGTCTGCTTGCAAGCTCCACGCACCACATACGACAGTAAAACTTAGCTGATACGTTCACAGCAGCATATGCTACCAACGGAGTATGTTATTTCACCAAGCTCGACGTGTGGTTCAGAGCCCCTTAATCTATGTGCTACTGCTGCTATGAAGCTTGATTCTGAGACACTATTAAACACTCACTCATGTCACAATGTAATAATGTACCGACAAGGGTAACAGAAAAGACAGGTACCATATTGAAACATTTCATAACCAAGTATGATAGGTGTTGCATAAAGGCAGGTGTCATTTTTTTTTTGCGATAAGTGATCACTCCAAAAGAGTACGCATTTGGGCTGGTTGGTTCATGATTACGAGCAATAAAAACAGCGCTAAACGACGGGACGAGTGAAGGGACACAGACAACGGCGCTGACTAACAACCAAAGTGTGTTTATTCCGTCAGTCAGCATATATATGCTCCGCCGCTATCTGAAACCACAGAATCTACAGGATAGGGCATGCGCAGGGGGAATGCAATTAGTGTGACAAGAAGGCAATCTCCTTTGGAAGGAGAGAAATGGACGGGAGGCTTACACATGCATCACCACTAACGTGAATGTGGAAGGCTTCGGATATAAGGCGTGCGCGGTCATCACGATATTTTGACAGATAGGTTACACCTTCGAAGGATGGCTTGCAGCCGCATTCATTGCAATGTAGCGACAACTGACTATCTTTTGCCCGTTTTTGAAATTTGTTGAAGTGCTCACGCATGCGGTCGTTGATGCAACGCCCCGTTTGGCCGATATAAAAACGCTTGCATGAAAGAGGGATCTTGTAAACCACACAGTCACAACAGTCAGCAACAAACCTCTGTCTGTGCTGTTTTTTACAACTGTTTTTGCTGTTATTGCTTACCCTATTGACTTGGTGGCACAGGCTACCTAACTTATTTTTGGCAGTAAACAGCAACCTGACGCCTGCCCTACTGACAACCTTTTTGAGGTTGTGCGCAACCTGGTGAACATAAGGTATTACCGCAACCACCTGCCGTGAGCGATTCTCGGACAGAGCAGCTGCCGACTGCTTTCCTTTAAGGTTCGCTACGAGGCTTTCGGCGATGCTGGTCAAAAGTGGTACCGAGAACCCTGCGAGCTTCAGTCTGGCTACTTGCTTTTCGAAGCTTACATCCACTTGGTGGTCACATGACCGGATGAGGGCCGCCTTCATGCAGGAACTTGCTATACCGCGCTTGACTATCTTTGAGTGCGCGGACGAAAATGGAAGAAGGCGCTTATGAGACCGAGGAGCGTAACCCCAACATACATGATTGCTTGAGAACGTTAGCTCCAAGTCTAAGAAACGGAGTTTGTTGTCTGACGGATGCTCCGTGGTCAATTCGAAAGAATCTAGAACTGTGCGGAACAAGTCAAATATTATAGCAGCAGCAGGCTGCGCGTCAGTGGCGTTCGCCGAAAGCCTCGTAGCGAACCTTAAAGGAAAGCAGTCGGCAGCTGCTCTGTCCGAGAATCGCTCACGGCAGGTGGTTGCGGTAATACCTTATGTTCACCAGGTTGCGCACAACCTCAAAAAGGTTGTCGGTAGGGCAGGCGTCAGGTTGCTGTTTACTGCCAAAAATAAGTTAGGTAGCCTGTGCCACCAAGTCAATAGGGTAAGCAATAACAGCAAAAACAGTTGTAAAAAACAGCACAGACAGAGGTTTGTTGCTGACTGTTGTGACTGTGTGGTTTACAAGATCCCTCTTTCATGCAAGCGTTTTTATATCGGCCAAACGGGGCGTTGCATCAACGACCGCATGCGTGAGCACTTCAACAAATTTCAAAAACGGGCAAAAGATAGTCAGTTGTCGCTACATTGCAATGAATGCGACTGCAAGCCATCCTTCGAAGGTGTAACCTATCTGTCAAAATATCGTGATGACCGCGCACGCCTTATATCCGAAGCCTTCCACATTCACGTTAGTGGTGATGCATGTGTAAGCCTCCCGTCCATTTCTCTCCTTCCAAAGGAGATTGCCTTCTTGTCACACTAATTGCATTCCCCCTGCGCATGCCCTATCCTGTAGATTCTGTGGTTTCAGATAGCGGCGGAGCATATATATGCTGACTGACGGAATAAACACACTTTGGTTGTTAGTCAGCGCCGTTGTCTGTGTCCCTTCACTCGTCCCGTCGTTTAGCGCTGTTTTTATTGCTCGTAAGTGATCACTCGCCCATTTTAAGTGTCCCAGGTTAACATTTTAAAGAAGCAGGACTAATCTTACTTGTAGCGAGACATAAATCCTGCCACACTGTCGCAATTCTGGGACTGGTGCAATGTTGTAAATGAAAATGGCCCTGACGCAGCTTATGAGCAGTTTCTGTGCAAAGTTAAGTGGATTATGACAATTGTCTTCCTTAAGAAACCTCTAGTAAGTGCAGGAAACATACAAATCTGTCAATGAATTATGAACTGCTCAACAACATAAGAAAAAGTGACTAGATTTAGAGAGCATTTCTTCAAGTAAGATGCACCGACGGACTGAAAACTTGTGCAGCATTTAGAAACCCCGTGAATGAGGATAGTGACATAGCAGAGAAAAGTTATTATACTCACCTATCCAGCTCTTCTGCAGGAAGATCTGAAGAACTCTGGAAAAAATTAAAATCAGAAATTGGTCATATACCTCCACTTACTAAATTATAAAGGATGGGACGTAGTTCAAAGGTCTCGAACTCTGATGCATTTAATGATAATTTCGTCTATTTCACCCGCTTGTCTATGAATAGCAACATACCGGCAATAAAATTTCCTAATGAGCAGACCATTTTCTTAGACTGTGTTAATGAAAGTGAAGTAGTTTCGTCTTTTATGAAACCAAATAACAGCAAGTCTATCGATGCGTCAGGCATACAATTAACACGAGTTACGTATATTATTCTTGAAACTTATTGTGCGCAACAAACAGGGACGAAGAATAGAAGAAACACAAGGACGAGCGCTTTCTAACAACTGGTTTTATTTTTGAAGATCCACGTGCTTATATACTCACAGATCTGCGCAATGTAGTCATCCAGAGCACGCCTATAGCGCATATAATACACACAGATCTGCGCAAACAAGTGCTCTGGATGACTAGATCGCGCAGATCTGTGCGCGATCAAGCAGGTATACAAGCAGGTGGACCTTCAAAAATAAAACCAGTTGTTAGAAAGCGCTTGTCCTTGTGTTTCTTCTATTCTTCGTCCCTGTTTGTTGCGCACAATAAGTTTCAAGATGAATTTGTTCCAACTAGGCCGACTAGCAGTCTTGCGTATATTATTGACATTAATTATCATGCGCTAGTTCATATCTTTAATACGTCTTGCAACAGGAAGCTTTCCACGTAAAATGCATTATGCAAGAGTCGCCGTTATATACAAGAAAGGTGACAGAAACGAACCTCCCAATTACCGTCCGATTTCTTTTTGGCAGTTGTTTCAAAAAGATTAGAGAAAATTTTACTTAAATGTTTCACATCCTTCACTGAACATAAAATTTAATTCATTTATTTATTTAAAGTACCTCACAGGCCCATTTAAGGGCATTGGGTAAGGGGGACAACAAAGTGTTTAAACAGGAGTAAACAATATAAATATCAATACAGGAATTCACAAGATAAGTAAAGCAACGTTCAATAAATGTTTGTCTACGCTAAGCTTTAGACAGCGTAAAAACAGTAATATCCTCATACACACAAAAAATACAAAAATTCAAGTGTGAAAAACAGGGAAGGAAAGCAGGTCAATAACATCCTTATACAATGTTCCTACAGGAAGCTTTGCAATTCTTCGCGAAAAGCGCCACAATTTAAGCATGCTATGTTATCAGGAAGACTGTTCCATACAGTTATGACACATGGCAGTGCTGATGCGTTAAATGACAGTGTATTGCCAAATATGCGCATGAAGCTATGGCTATTGTTAAGGCAGCATGACGTGCGCCCTGGTACTTCAAGCGGCAACAAATGAGTCCGTTAACATTCGTTAACAATTTCCTCTCGCTGCCCCAGGATGTGTGAAGATAAAATTGTCAGTAAGTTTGTTGTTTTTATGCATTTCGCTTTGAGATATCTTATCTGTAGAATGAAAGTAAGTTTAGAGTCAAGTATGATGCCTAAAATCTTCTGCTCTTTGTTCGCAGGTATTTGTTGCCCATGCATTTCCATATTGGGATCCGCAGCAAGAACTTTCTTCCTGGTGAAAAGAGTGCAAGAACTTTTTGGGGGGTTCACTCTAAACTTATTTTCGTCTGGCCACTTAGAAAGTCTGTTCAAGCACTGTTGTACTTGTCTCTAACACACTGTAAGGTTGCAGGATTTGAAACCTATCTGTATGTCTTCTACATAGATGGAATGTATGTATGCTTGTGTCGGTTGATTTGCCATTGTGGCAGCAGGTAGGTGACGTCCGCTGCGAAGTTCCGTGATTGTACCCCGCACCTTCCACCAAAATGTTGCAGGAGAAAGCAGGCCCACGAATGTAAAATAATGTATATTTACAAGTGAGGTTAATGACGTTCAGGCAAGTGCCAGACTTCGTCTTCCTCTCGACCAATCCAACTTCTTCCTTCACTTCACCGTAACAATATTGTAGAGATAGGACAGCCTCCTGCAAAGCTCAAACTGGTTGCAGATGATTGTTTAATTTAGACACAAATAGCTAATCATCATCATCAGCCTGGTTACGCCCACTGCAGGGCAAAGGCCTCTCCCATATTTCTCCAACAACCCCGGTCATGTACTAATTGTGGCGATGCCATCCCTGCAAACTTCTTAATTTCATCCACCCACCTAACTTTCTGCCGTCCCCTGCTACGCTTCCCTTCCCTTGGAATCCAGTCCGTAACCCTTAATGACCATCGGTTATCTTCCCTCCTCATTACATGTCCTGCCCATGCCCATTTCTTTTTCTTGATTTCAACTAAGATGTCATTAACTCGCGTTTGTTCCCTCACCCAATCTGCTCTTTTCTTATCCCTTAACGTTACACCTATCATTCTTCTTTCCATAGCTCGTTGCGTCGTCCTCAATTTGAGTAGAACCCTTTTCGTAAGCCTCCAGGTTTCTGACCCGTAGGTGAGTACTGGTAGGACACAGCTATTATATACTTTTCTCTTGAGGGATAATGGCAACCTGCTGTTCATTATCTCAGAATGCCTGCCAAATGCACCCCAGCCCATTCTTATTCTTCTGATTATTTCCGTCTCATGATCCGGATCCGCCGTCACTACCTGCCCTAAGTAGATGTATTCCCTTATGACTTCCAGTGCCTCGCTTCCTATTGTAAATTGCTGTTCTCTTCCGAGACTGTTAAGCATTACTTTAGTTTTCTGCAGATTAATTTTTAGACCCACTTTTCTACTTTGCCTCTCCAGGTCAGTGAGCATGCATTGTAATTGGTCCCCTGAGTTACTAAGCAAGGCAATATCATCCGCGAATCGCAAGTTACTAAGGTATTCTCCATTAACTTTTATCCCCAATTCTTCCCAATCCAGGTCTCTGAATACCTCCTGTAAAGACGCTGTGAATAGCATTGGAGATATCGTATCTCCCTGCCTGACGCCTTTCTTTATTGGGATTTTGTTGCTTGCTTTATGGAGGACTACGGTGGCTGTGGAGCCGCTATAGATATCTTTCAGTATTTTTACATACGGCTCGTCTACACCCCGATTCCACAATGCCTCCATGACTGCCGAAGTTTCGACAGAATCAAACGCTTTCTCGTAATCAATGAAAGCTATATATAAGGGTTGGTTATATTCCGCACATTTCTCTATCACCTGATTGATAGTGTGAATATGATCTATTGTTGAGTAGCCTTTACGGAATCCTGCCTGGTCCTTTGCTTGACAGAAGTCTAAGGTGCTCCTGATTCTATTTGCGATTACCTTAGTAAATACTTTGTAGGCAACGGACAGTAAGCTGATCGGTCTATAATTTTTCAAGTCTTTGGCGTCCCCTTTCTTATGGATTAGGATTATGTTAGCGTTCTTCCAAGATACTGGGCACGGTGGCACTGTCGACATGCGGTTCACAAATTGCCCGTTCGTCTACATTTTGCAGTTCGTCTTCGGCCTGCTACTCGACGCAGGCGATATGCGGCTCGGAACTACCGGGAGCACTGCGACTGCGCTGGACCGGCATGCAAGGAATGACTACGCACCGACGCTGCCGACACGGATCTTCGACTATCAGCTACATCACCTTACCGGCACATGCACCTACCCATCTGTTGTAGAGCGCCACCAGGAGTCTGCACAATCTGCGGCTATATATGCGTTCCACAAGGGACCCCCTGTCACTGGGCACGGTGGCACTGTCGACATGCGGTTCACAAATTGCCCGTTCGTCTACATTTTGCAGTTCGTCTTCGGCCTGCTACTCGACGCAGCCGATATGCGGCTCGGAACTACCGGGAGCACTGCGACTGCGCTGGACCGGCATGCAAGGAATGACTACGCACCGAAGCTGCCGACACGGATCTTCGACTACCAGCTACATCACCTTACCGGCACATGCACCTACCCATCTGCTGTAGAGCGCCACCAGGAGTCTGCACAATCTGCGGCTATATATGCATTCCACAAGGGTCCCCCTGTCACTGGGCACGGTGGCACTGTCGACATGCGGTTCACAAATTGCCCGTTCGTCTACATTTTGCAGTTCGTTTTCGGCCTGCTACTCGACGCAGGCGATATGCGGCTCGGAACTACCGGGAGCACTGCGACTGCGCTGGACCGGCATGCAAGGAATGACTACGCACCGACGCTGCCGGCACGGATCTTCGACTATCAGCTACATCACCTTACCGGCACATGCGCCTACCCATCTGCTGTAGAGCGCCACCAGGAGTCTGCACAATCTGCGGCTATATATGCGTTCCACAAGGGACCCCCTGTCACTGGGCACGGTGGCACTGTCGACATGCGGTTCACAAATTGCCCGTTCGTCTACAATTTGCAGGTGAGAAAACGGTTTGGGAAATGCCTCCGTTCAAGTGACCGTTTCTTGCTGGTGTTGCCGTGCCCATGGCAGTATATGGCTGTGTGTGAATCATGCATGACATACTTTAAGAAGCTATTGTTGATGGGCGGAGATATTGAAAGCAACCCCGGCCCTGGCCTCACGCAAATCGCCAAATAACTTACCGAAATTGCTTCCGACATTAAAGATATCAAAGAAAAGTGACTAGCAGATATAGAGAGCAAGCTTGACCTCATTACGAAACTCGAAGCTGAAGTGACCGCGTGTCATACTGAAATGGCTTCTATGAATAAGATAATTAAGAGTCTTGAAGAAAAAATAGACGACATCGAAAACCGTAGCAGAAGGTCAAACTTAATTGTTTATGGCCTACCAAAAATGGAAGAAGAAACAAGCGAAGCGCTAGAAGAGGCCGTAAATGAGGAAATAATCGCAAAAATCCTTGAACTCGAACCTGTGGCCATTGAGCGCATACATCGTTTAGGAAGACGAGGACCGAACAAGACGAGGCCAGTGATATTTAAGTTACTAGACGCAAGAGATAAAAGTGTCATACTAAAAAACTGCTTTAAACTAAAGAAATCAGACCTCTCAATAGGGGAAGATTTTTCGCGAAAAGTTAGAGAGACCCGAAAGAAACTCTGGAACAGTGCACAGGCAAACCGCGGAAATAAAGACAAGGTGTCGTTAGCGTACAACAAACTATTCATTAACAACCGTATTTTCATCTGGGATGACAAAAAGAATGACATGGTAGAGATAAAGAAGCACGATAAAATGGAGCAAAAAAAGAACGCGAATGTGGAAAAAGGAAAAAACGAAGTAAACCGCCCAGCAACACGCCAATACCAGCGCAAGAAAAAATAACGTTGTTAAACGTCAACGCTCGAAGTATCTTAAATAAGGTGCAGCCATTTGAAAACTTATTGCTCGATCGTGAGCCAGATATAGTGGCAGTCACCGAAACATGGTTATCATTGTCTGTCTCAAGTCATGAAGTCACTCCCCCAAACTACGTACTGGTTCGCAAAGATAGGCAATCACGTGGTGGAGGCGTGGCGCTAGCAATAAAGAAATCAATCCCACTGGTCATTCTTCCAGAGGTAGCTGATGCCGAGGCAATCTTTTGTAAGATTAACACTAAAGGCACAAGTATAGTTGTTGGTTGCCTATATCGAAGCCCCGTATATGGACACGAATGCATAATTGCCATACAAGAATATTTGCAGCAACATGCTCGAAATTGTCATGTTATTCTTATGGGTGATTTTAACCTTGCCGACCTTAACTGGTCTACCATGCAGTACACAACAAAGGCTTCAGAAGCCCTTCTCGATATGATGTTAAATTTCAACTTACGCCAAATTGTGGAATACCCCACAAGGGTGCAGAACGAGTCTCAGGGTATACTTGACCTTATCTTACTAAGTAGTCACTTTCTCTTAGAACAAGTGAAGTTAGAAGTAATAGAAGGAATATCCGATCACAATATTCCGATGTGTATCTTACCACTAGATTACAAAATATCAGTGCAAACCACAGCCCAAACTATAATCAATTTCAACAAAGCAGATGACGCCCACATACAAACCTATTTATCTCACGAATTCCAAGAGTTTTCAGCATTGGCCTCAGATCCTTTGTCTGATATAAATGTTGTCTGGATGTGTTTTAAAGACATAGTGTCCCACTGTGTAACCCCTTTTATTCCTGTTAAATCGAAAAAACCCTTGAAAAATAACCCATGGATTACTCGGGAAGTAATACATGCAAAACGCCAACTCAAAAGGTTACGCAAAGCTAGCAAGGCAACAGGCAATACTCCATCTAAGACCCCTAGGCTAGCGCTTGCAGCAAAAAATTTCAAACAGAAATCCAAAGAAGCGAAACACCATTACTTCAACACCGTACTCCCCAGCTTTATAAAGAACAATCCACATAGATTCTGGAACCACTTTCGCCAAAAAAACACACTCGTAACTCAGCTCTCGTCAAGTGAAAAAGCGGATAAAGCCAACAGATATAACCAATTCTTCCGTTCAGTCTTCACAAACGATAATGGCGTCATGCCGGACTTAGTTCCACGAACTGTTTCCACTATCAACCCACTCGTTATCACAGACGCTGGTATTCTTAACCTTCTTCTTGCCCTAGACACTAAAAAAGCATGTGGTCCGGACAATATACCCAACCAATTTCTTAAAAGGTACGCACAGTGGTGCAGCAGATACCTCGGCCTTATTTTCCGTAAATCCCTATCGACATCAAAACTACCCAAAGATTGGAAAATAGCTAAAATTATTCCGATCTACAAGTCGGGAGAAAAATCCGATGAATCAAATTTCAGACCAATATCGTTAACGAGTACGGCATGCAAACTACTCCAACATATAATTCTAAAACATTTAACAATTTTTTTTGAAAACGAAGGCATCCTGTCCCCTAACCAGCATGGTTTTCGCAGGGGTTTATCGACCATAACTCAATTAACAGAAGTCATACACGATCTCGCGTTGGGTATTGACAATCATGGCCAAACGGACCTAATCCTACTTGATTTTTCTAAAGCGTTTGATTGTGTTTGTCACACCAAACTAATAAATAAACTAAAAAGCATTATCGGAGACACAGAAATTGTTGCTTGGGTTCGTGGGTTTTTGTTTAATAGGTGTCAGTTTGTTATTTTCGAACATACAACATCAGATATAGTATCCGTTACGTCAGGAGTACCACAGGGCTCCGTGCTTGCGCCCTTGTTATTTCTCATGTATATTTATGATATAACCTCTAACATAGACTGTAAAATAAAGTTATTCGCGGATGACTGTATCATTTATAGAGAAATTAAAAATGATCAAGATCACTACTCCCTTAACAAACACTTAGTAGTATTGCGGAATGGTGCTCAGACTGGCAGATGATAATCAATGTAAAAAAATCGGCATGTATGACCATAACGAGGAAAAAAGAATCTTCAGACTTTTGCTACACCATAAATGGTACAGTTTTGACTAAAGTACAAAAATATAAATATCTAGGCTTAACAATAATGTCAGACGTAAGGTGGGACGAGCATATTCAACACATTGCCTCATCTGCTATGCAAAAGTTATTTTTCCTTCGCAGATCACTTCAACTCGCACCCTTGTCAACCAAACTCCTAGCATACAAAACATTCATTAGGCTGATCCTTGAATACGGCAACACTGTATGGTTCCCTCACACCCAAACTAACATAAAGAAAATAGAAACAATACAAAGGAAAGCCATTCGATTTATCCATAACAAATTTAGACGTGAAGACTCTCCCTCTAATCTTCTAGCAATTTCTGGGCTCCTTACGCTCGAAGCACGAGCGAAACAGGCACGTTTGAAATTTCTTTATCAACTTTTGCATAATTCTTTCAAAATTGACATTTTAAATTACATTTCTTATTCACAAACACGACCTACCAGGCACAAACACACAAACACCTTAGTAGAATATAAATGTAATAATAATGTGTTTAAATATTCCTTTTTTCCGGTTGCCATCCGTGAATGGAATATGTTATCACCTCTCACCACTAACACAGAGTCACTGTCTCAGTTTGAATTAAAAATTGAAAAAATTGTTTAGCAGGTTAAAATTGCTAGTACTATTATTGATCGTGCAAACCACATGTACTTGTGCTCTGTGTATGTAGTCTGGTATGCAGCGTAGAATGCCTCAATTGTCATTTCTTGTTTTTTTTTTTTTTGAAAGTTCGCATGTACTTGTGTTTGATGTATACATTTTTGTTGTGAAAATTGTTTATGTTTTAAGGTGCAAAACTGACGTTATACATGTATTGATACTTAACATTATCAGTGTTCTTTGTTCATGTACATATATATAATGCCCTCCTGCTATGGTCTCAGTAGAGACTGGCAGTATTGTAAATAAATAAATAAAATACCGGTACGCTCGAGGTCATAAGGCATTGCGTATACAGGGTGGCCAGTTTCTCTAGAACAATTTGTCCACCATCCTTCAACAAATCTGCTGTTACCTGATCCTCCCCAGCTGCCTTCCCCCTTTGCATATCTCCCACGGCTTTCTTTACTTCTTCAGGCGTTACCTTTGGGATTTCGAATTCATCTAGACTATTTTCTCTTCCATTATCGTCGTGGGTGTCACTGGTACTGTATAAATCTCTATAGAACTCCTCAGCCACTTGAACTATCTCATCCATATTAGTAATGATATTGCCGGCTTTGTCTCTTAACGCATACATCTGATTCTTGCCAATTCCTAGTTTCTTCTTCACTGCCTTCTCTAAAACTGCACTGATATGGATAAAGAATTATTTGACTGAAAAAAGTGTAAAAGGTGACGGTTTAACATTTTTTTCAAAAAGTTTGCAAGTACAAATTGTGAGGGCAATTAGGCAGTAACTTGTTTCTAATGTGGGGTCTTCACCTTGTTTTAAAATCAGGTCAAAGGATTCTTTACCATCTTACCGTATGCATGAGCAGTGTTTGTAATTAACCTTATGTTAAAATCCAGTATATTGTTGCGAAAATAGTATAGCACAGGCCCCTTTCTTTCCACAAATGTGGGTTCCTCGATGCGGGGGAAGTCTTTGTGTGGAAATAACCACAACAGTGCCTCGGGCATGTTCTCCCGCCCGGCCAATGCTGCCATACCTGACGGTCACTTCATGCATGTGTCGCACCCTCTTCTCACGCTCGGCTGTACGGGACGTGAAAAATTGATTACTTTTGGGCAAATTAATTTTTTATGCGGAGTATTTTCACAACCATTCTTGGACTCTTAAACTCTGGCCCTTATTGGATCCTGTCGGCCAGCCCGATGGGTCGAAATAGGCCATTGGTGGAGAAGCCTGCACCTCCCGCCGACCCGCGGGTCCCTTGAATGCTGCGGAAACTCGTTTAAGGAATGGTCCGAGAAGTTTTGGAGAGAGCAAGGAGACAGCAGCACACAGGCGGGACTTCACCACCTGCCGGTCAGGCATGCCGTCGACGATCGGTGTGTCATCGTTTTGTTTTTGATATGAGTAGAGCATAAATCTAAATTCTAAGTTAATAAACCTAGTTATTCAAATGGGACTTCCCGTCTTCGTATCTGCGGATCTGGCCTTGCCCCTGCCTGAACTCATCCCCTCTCATTGTTGTCTCCCTGGTGAGCTGATGCGTCAGAAAAGTAACAACTGCGTCACTTCACTACAACATTCCCTAGATGTCTAAGAAAGCTAAGGTAGTTCCTCTTCACAAAAAGGGTGACAACGCTGGTCTCTAACTATCATCCTATATGTATTTTATCTTCAATTAGTGAAGTTGTAGAAGAGTTATTGCTTTACCGTATTAACAACTACCTTAAATTTAGCTTGCTGAAACCTAGTCATTTCAGTATAAGTTCAGGAAGTTCACCTAACTTGGCTTTGCTAACATCAACTGATTATATTATTATTCACTTGATCTCGGGTACATGTGGGCTCAGCCTTTTAAGACTACTAAAACCTTTGATACAATGAACCATAATGTTCATCATCAGCAGCAGCAGCCTATTTTGTGTCGACTCCAGGATGAAGGCCTCTCCCTGCGATCTCCAATCACACCTGTCCTGCACCAACCAATTCCAACTAGCGCCCGTGAATTTCCCAATTTCATCGCCCACCCCTCTTCTGCCGTCCTCGACTGTGCTTCCCCTCTCTTCGCACCCATCCTGTAACCCTAATGGTCCGCCGGTTATCTAACCTGCACATTAAGTGACCTCTTTCTGTCTCATAACGTTATGCCTAGAATTCTTCGTTACATTGCTCTTTGCGCAGTCTTTAACTTGTTTTCAAGCTTCATTGTCAGTCTACAAGTTTCCGCCCGATATGTCAGCAGTAGATAAAATGCACTGATTGCACACCTTCCTTATCAATGATAATGGTAAGTTTCCAGTCAGGTAATGACAATGTCTGCCGCATGTGCTCCAACCCATTTTCATTGTGTGAATTACGTTCTCATGATCAGGGTTCCCTGTGATTAATTGTCCAAGGTAAATGCACTCGTTCACAGACTCCAGAGGCTGACTGACGATCCTGAACTCTTGTTCCCTTGTCCGGCTATTCATGAGTATCTTTGTTTTGCACATATTAATCTTCAACCCAATTCTTACTCTCTCTGTTCAGGTCCTCAATCATTTGTTCTAACTCAACTCCAGTGTTGCTGAACAAAATGTCATCTGCAAACCAAAGGTTGCAGAGATATTCACAGCCGATCCTTACTCCTGAATCGTCCCAAATTAATAGCTTGGATACTTCTTCTAAGGACGCAGTGAACAGCATTGGAGAGATTGCGTCTCCTTGTCTGGCCTCTTCCTTTATAGGTATCTCCCTGCTTTTCTTGTGGAGAATAAAGGCACCTAAAGAGTTTCCGGTATATTTACGTAAGCGTTCAGTACTCCTTGATTACGTAATGCCTCTATGGCTACTGTTATCTCTACTGAATCAAATGCCTTTTCGTAATTTATGAAAGCCATATAGAGAAGTTGATCATACTCTGCGGATTTCTCAATTACCTGATCGATGACATGGATGTTATCCATTGTAGAGTATCCCTTCCTGAAGCTAGCCTGTTCCGTTGGCTGGGAAAAGCTTAGTGTTGCCTTTATTTTATTGCGAGTTATCTTGGTGAATATTTTATATAAAACTGGGAGTAAGCTAATGGGCCTATGGTTTTTCAATTCTTTAAAGTCTCCCTTTTTGTGGATCAGTATGTTTGCATCCTTCCAGTTTTCTGGGACCCTTGAAGTTTGATCTATATAGATACGAGTATCGCTTCTGCTGTGTAAACAGGAAGCTCCCCCATCGGTAACGATCTTCACAGCACAGCCGTACCTGAGTAAAGTGAATGGAGGGACACACACTAGATAAGAAAGGATTGGGAGACCTGCGTGATGCACTATAGTACTGTGCATGCACATTTCCCGAGCGTCACCACATTTTTGGATCTGATTTGATTGCAGATTACGCAGCTGAAACAAGACTTACTACGAAAGGTAAATTTGGCTAGAGATGAGTTTTACAGCTTGAATCTTGAAGAATTTATTTCTAGCGATCCTAAAAAGTTCTGACTGCATCTAAGCCAGAGAAGACAACAGATACAAAGCATTAACGTCAACGGAATTGAAATAGAGGATGCGCACTGCATTGCTGAATACTTCAATGTATATTTTCAAAGTGTGTTTACAGAACGTGATGAGTGTGAACTTTCCAGTGCAAGTAGCCCATCGGTAGATAATATTTTAATCAGTCGCGAAGGTGTCCTGGCATTGCTTCTAAATATAAATACTATTAAGAAGTCAGCAGGGCCCGATAACATTCCTAATGCTTTCTTGAGGCGATATTCTGAGTAATTATCTGAATTCATTTTTAATCTTTTCCAGTTATCCTTAAAATTAGGTGCAATACCATCAGTCTGGAGTAAAGCACGTGTTGTGCCGGTACACAAGAAAGAAGACCGCCAATCTGTTTCAAATTATCGTCCTATATCTATTACTAGCTCGTGTTGTAAGCTAGTGGAACATATTTATTTATTTATTTATTTATTTATTTATTTATTTCAGAATACTGCAGGCCATTGCTTGACCCAAGCAGGAGTGAATTTACATTGTTACATAACCAAGAGCATAAAATGTATACAATGTTAGCAGCACACATATATCAAAAGAATAAACCAAAAGAATAAAATTGAACAATATTAGCAGCATACGGATACCAAAAGAATAAAATTATACAATATTAGCAGCACAAGGATACAAAACATACAAAACATTAAAAAGATAGTTTCGACAGCCTCAAAAAGACTATGGTTACTGCGGCAACGTCTGAAGCACTGTACAAGCAAGACGAAACTAGTTGGTTATACTTCACTGGTGTGTCCTCTACTTGAATATGGTGATGTCATTTGGGAGCCGCACACTAAAACTGATACAGAAAAGCTGGAAAAAGTACAAAAAAAAGCACTCAGGTTTATTTTTAATGCCTACGGAAGACAAGTATCACTATCTGATCTCCGTTCAAGGTCTGGCCTTCCAACACTGGAGGAACGCCGTAAGCTACACCGTCTGAAGATGCTTTACACGATAGTGAACGGCCAAACTAAAATGAATTTTGACGAATACTTACAGTTTAACACGTGTAGAAGTACCCGCGGAAAGCACGAACTTACCCTTATTGTACCCCAGGCTAGAACTATCGCTTATCAATTTTCATTTTTTCCTAGAACGATAAGAGAATGGAACAGGCTTCCACAAGAGGTAAAGAACAAACGTACTGTTGACTCATTCTTATCGGCTATTTCTCAGTTGTGAGCGAAGTACGCAATTCCTTTCGTACCGAATTTTTATTCAACTCATGTCATTAGTTTCAGAGATATTGTTCTGCGCAGTAGCGTACAAGTATGATCTGTGAAACACTGTGTGTGAGCTTGCTGTGTTCGAATTTTATTTTGACATTTTCTTTGCTTGTACAGTATCCCTTTGAATTTTCTACGTACCACTCCTGCTTTGGCTGCTAAAAAGCAGCTGGCAGTATTTTCAAATAAATAAATAAATAAATAAATATCAGGTAAGTAGACGATGTAACGCATCAGAAAAATTTTTTGAGGAAAAAACAGATGCCGGTAACGAATTCCAATCTTGCACTTTTCTAGGGAAAAAACTGTACTTAAAGCTGTTAGTTTTGGCGAAGATAGGAGCAAGTGAACGCTCATGAACGCTCCGAGTCCTTCTCACTAGAGGACGCTTAATGCATTCTGGAAGCTGGAGCTTATTTTTTCCTGTTAAACTATTGTTCAAGAATATCAATCTATTAATCTTTCTGCGGGTTTCTAGTGTATGAATGCTATTTGAGATCATTAACTGCGAAGGAGTCTTCCCTTTTGTATTTTCCGTTTATAAACCTAACCGCTTTCCTATTGACTTTTTCAAGGATCATTATATCTTTTTTTGTGTATGGGTCCCACACTACTGAAGCATATTCAAGTAAAGACCGCACACAAGTTTCGTAAGCCAATTTTTTTATGTGTGCAGGGGCAGTTTTTAGCTTTCTTCGTAAAACCTATAGCTTTCGAAGTGCAGATGTAGCAATATTAGTAATGTGAGCCGACCATTTTAACTTATTGTCGAGTGTTATGCCTAAATATTTATATTTGTCAACTTCCAAAATCATGTTGCCGCGAAGAAAGTAAGGAAGCAAAATGGGAGACTTTTTTCTAGTTCCGTAAGAGAACAGTTTTTTCACTATTAAGTTCCATAGCCCATTTCAGACACCATTCTTCAATAGCAAAAACTGCTTTTTGAACAGAGATGTGGTCATGTTCAGATGAAATTTGTTTAAACACAACACAGTCGTCTGCAAACTACTTAACAGAGACATCTTTAGGAACAACCGCAACTAAATCATTTACATATATTAAAAACAAAGGTCCCAGCACACTTGCCTGAGGAACTCCTGAATGAACATTAACACTAGAAGCGGTCTTATTAATTTCCACATCTTGCCGTCTGTCTGTAAGGTAGTCTTGAATCCATCGAATAATAAAAAATGGTATTGGCGGCGAGGAGTTACGGAGTCGCCATCTATCGGAGGCGCCTCGCTGGCGTAGTATGAGGGATCACGTGGCGCGTTCCTCATAGGTTTTGCTGTCAGTGCTCACTGAAAACACCATGCGCGAGCTCTCCCGGACATTTCTGTAAGTACTTTCGAAACGAGAGAAGTTTCTTACAGTCAAATAATAAGCTTGGGCAAACTGAAAGCACACAATCGTTTACAGACGCTATCTCTTTACCGAATACGTACAGCGAACGCGACTGCGCACGGTCGCCGCAATGGAGTCTCCCGAACCGGCTTCTTGCGTGAAAGGTAGGTAAACGCTGGGAGCAAACTATGTGAAATATGTTCTTATAGTGTTTGTATAACTAAATGGAGTGTAATAGAAAGAAGCCTCAATGCAGCGATCGCGCAGCTTCGCAGCGACCGACTGCGCGTCTGCATGCTTGTCCGCGCACTGTGTCGCTTTCTCCGCGCGCGCATTTTCACACCGTGCCATGAGCTTTAGGCCGCAGAATATGAGCATTTGACAGTATACAAGCAACCATTGTTGCGTGGGCGCTATCAGAGCTGTTAAAAAATAATTTCATTGTAGAGACTTCGACGCCTACGGGGACTGTGATGTGCCGTCGCAACGATTCAATCTTTTTTTTTTCTTCTAAATTCTTCGACCTTTCAATACTATTTCTCGAGTTGCGTCGCACTGTATGTTTATCGGTGTTCTCAGCGTGCAATTTCCCACTGCTCCTTTTTTGTAATCCAGTGCATTAATTCATAACACAAACATAACCATGTGCCATGCTTTTTTAAATGTGCTTCTTACCGCTCCCTTTCCACTCCACTGAACTTGCCAGTATCTATAGCATCGACAAGTTCATCGACAAGCATCGACAGCGGACTCGGGCGAGCGTCTCAGTGCGCGTTTTCAGAACATCACAGACCGGGCGCCGTAGCAGAAATCTTCCTCGCGTCTGTGCTTGCTGCATACCCGAGTTCTAGCCGATGACTGTTTGCCGGTTTTATGTTTCGCGAGTCAATCTTCACGCAGCTTCTTGTCCTGCGGCTACGTGTGAATAAGCCTGACACCGGCCTCCGTTACGTGCGTTTGGCCCTGCGGCACCTAGCAGTAGCCTACCATGTTGCGCGCCTTCAAAGGCAGCCACTACCTATTGTAGTGCTTTCAAGCGTTGTAAAGGAGACACTCGAAGCGGGAAAATTTCGCCACTAAACGACCGCAGCGTACGAGGGAATTTAAACTCGTTTTCAGCTCGCTTCAGCGCGCCCGAAGCAGCCGACGCGGCCGCTATATCCACGTGATCTCTCCTAGCACGTCACGCCGACGGTGGCGCCAGCTTTTCCAGTGGTGGAGCTCGAGGCCAATACCCATACATTCCATCTTATAGAGAAGTTTGCCATGTGGCAGCTTATCGAAGGCCTTGCTAAAATGAAAGAAAACCACGTCCGTTTGCCCGGACATATCAAGCACCCGCGCAAATTCATGTACAGACAAAACAGTCTGAGTAACTGTAGATAACCCCTGCCGAAACCCGTGCTGATTATCCAACAAAAGATTATGATCGCTCAGGAACTTTCGCAGGTAACCGGCTACAATATGCTCCAACATCTTACAGCAAATGGATGTTACGGAAACAGGCCGATAATTTGAAACAGACAATCGATCACTTTTTTTATATACGGGAACCACCCGTGCTATTTTCCATTGTGAAGGAATTTTTCCGTTTGCTAATGAGAGTTTAAAGATGTCTGTGAGGCAGCCCGGTATTTGTTCTGCGTAACACCTCAAAAATGCATTCGGAAGACTATCGGGTCCAGCGGATTTTTTAGTGTCCAGTTTCAAGAGCATCGCCAGAACACCCTCACGAGTTACTTCAATGCCATCCTCTGGTGCAGCCACTGCTTTTATTTCATATTCATCTAATTCTGAAAACACCTCGTAGACATACTGATTAAAATTCTCAGCTATTTCGGCAGCATCAGTGATAATCTTGTCCCTAACTTTTATTTTAGTAAGTGCATCTTTGGGTTTACTCAAATGCTGCCAAAATTTCTTCAGATCAGTCTTTAGAAACTCTGCTAATGTGTGTGTAAAATATTTAGTCCTGGCGCAGCTCACCTTTGATAATAGGTCATGTTTGATTTCTATAAAAAGTGGCGTTGACGTCCCCTGCTTCTTACGATATCTCTTAAGTCTACGCTTAAGGGGGGAAGCGGGGATCAGATCGCGATTTTCGCGAAAAAAATCGATTTTTGAAAAGTACGCTTTTCAGAATCTACAGCATCATTTCTATCTTGTACTGAAATATTTCACCGAAAAACAAACTCTAAGCACTTAAAATAAATATATTTGTCGGTGGCGGCGTCCACAAATCCGCCCGAAATCGCGAAAAAGCCGCGAAGTTCAACGCGCGACTGCTCGGCTTTCCCGCCACGGAGCGCCGCCATTTTGGTATCGTTGGAAAGCCCGACTCTTTGACTCTTTGTCCCAGCCCTTCCCTTCCTCCCCTGCCAGCCAGCAAGCGCACAAAAAAAGAAAAACAGGAGAGTGGCAGCACGGAGCAGCCAATGGCTGCCGCGCCCCGATTGGCTCTGCGCCGCGGCTCGTTGTAAGGCGCCTCCTCATTGGTCGACGCCGCGCCATAATGGCGGCCGAGGCAAGGAGCGCAAGGAGCGTCTGCTTTTGTCCGCTGCTGGGAAGCCTTTCTGGACTTTCCTTCTCTTGTGTATCGAGGACGTCGACCACGTGCAATGGATCCGCGCACGTTCGAAAAGAAGTACCGGACGAAGCATGCCTACGGGAAGCGGAAACGCAAGCCCGTCACAGCAAGGAAGAAGCTGCGATTGTCAGCAGGTGGTTCGGCCGAGCCGAGCGTCCGTTCAGAATCGGCGGAGTACGCGCCCAACGTGCTGTGCGATCTCTCGCCCAACGTGCTGCGGGATCTTGCGCCGAGTCGAGCACCAGCCAGCGATAGTGAGACGAACCATGACCTTTTGCCGTCGAAGCGCGGGCGCAGTGTTACTTCACCGGTGACGATCGACATGCCAGTGAGTCTCGCCGTACGCGAGCGTCCCGTCGCAAGTTCGTCCAGCACAGATCACGGAGTGAGCTTGCAGCGGTCATCGCCGCCCGACTGCAGAGCATCGGAGACGCGCTTCCGCGGTGAGTCGTTCAACGCCGAGATGTCTCCGCAGCCAACAACCGCAAGTGAAGGCAGTCCCATGCCATCGACGAGTTCCGGCGCTTCGACGGAGCTGCAACGCGGGCGCACGCTCGCTGCCGCGGATGCGCCGGCGGCCGACCTTGCCGCTCATCGCAGTGTTGACTGTTCGCCCAGTGAACGTCGCACTATTCAAGCTCACCTGGAAACACGATTTGTGTCCACGGAAACTGCAGAACTGCAAGCGTCGAGAGTTCGCGAATCGCTTCGCGCAGTTTCAGCAACGGAGCGCAAGTTCGGGCTGACTGGCTCACAGGAAAATGCCATTCCCGCACCTCCAGAAGAGGAATTTATGCTTGTTCAAGTTGCTGCTTTGAACTCGCTGATTGGTTCCCTGCTTTGCCCAACTTGTCAGCAGCCCGGCCTAGCAGTGCACCGCGAGACTGAACTGGGACTAGCTGTGAAGATGGTACTTTCATGCATTTCCTGTGGTAGTACCCTACAGTCTGAGTGGTCCTCACAAAGGAAGAGCGGCTCTAGAGCTTTCGAGGTCAACATCAGAGCTATGCAAGCAATAAAGAGCATTGGGAAAGGACCAACTGCTCTTAATGACTTCTGGGCCACCATGAATGTCTCGCATCGTGGGTTACACCACAAAACATATGATGGGCACCTCAAAAAGACTTTCAAGCCTGCCGCAGCGGCAGCTGCACACAACATCTTCACAGAGGCTGTAGAGGCAGTGAAAAAGGTGTACACTGAAATGGAGACAACATTTTCAAAGAACATAACAGTAGTGTATGATGGCACATGGTTGACACGCGGCCACAGCTCCCATACCGGCGTAGGCTGCATAATTGATTTCCATACAGGGCTTGTGTTGGACTGCATAGTTCTGTCCAACTTCTGCCTTGGGTGCAGCCGACAGCCAGCAGAAAGTGACCCCAACTATGCTGAATGGAAGCAGCAACACCAGTGCCAGAAAAACACTGATGTGAATTCTGGAAGAATGGAGGTTGAGGCTGCACTACAGCTCTTCAGGCGCTCCTTGAGCAGAAATGATTTACGGTACACAAATATAGTTTGTGATGGGGACAGCCGCATGTTTCGCACTCTATGTGATGAAGAAGTTTATGGTTTTGTGCAGCTATCTAAAGAGGACTGCATAAATCATGTGAAAAAACGAATGGGGGCTGCACTTCGCTCTTTGGTGGCCAAGGCAAAGAAAGGAGAGCCACTAGGTGGAAAGGGGGGCCTGACACAGCAGCTCATCAAAAAACTGACGAACTACTATGGCCTTGCTCTGCGGAACCACTCAGAAGTCGAGGAAATGCAAAGGGCAGTAATGGCGACGTACTACCACATCACATCAACAGATGATGAGCCCCATCATGAGCTGTGTCCCCCTGGCCCCCTTAGCTGGTGCAACCACCGATCAGCTGAGGCAGAAGGGCAGCCAGCACCAGCTCACAAGTACAAGCTTTCAGCTAAAGTTGCTGAAGCACTCCTGCCTGTGTACCAGCGCCTCTCAGACCCTCAGTTGCTGGCCCGGTGCAGAGGAGGCAAAACTCAAAACGCGGCTGAGAGTCTCCATTCAGTGATATGGTCACTAGTATCAAAAGACCAGCATGCCTCACTGTTTGCCGTGGAAACAGCAGTGCACGAGGCAATTTCAAAGTACAACTCGGGCAGTCTGAAAGCTTATTCAGACCTGTGCACAACATTGGGCCTGCGCCCTGGTGCCCTCTCTCTTCAGCGGGCTGTCGAGAAAGACTCCCAGCGAATGAAGAAGGCACGCAAAGTCCATCTCGTGAAAGGACAGAGGGCTAAGAAGTCACCTGCTGCCAAGGACACCAAGTTTTACAATGCAGGAGCATTCTAGAGAGTGTGTGCCAGTATGGAACTTTGAGGCTTGTTTTCTCAAAAGTTTGTTTTGGGCTTATCACCTCGCTCGTGGAAAGCATAGCACGGCAATGGGAGCACGGATTTTAATCCTGTTTGTTTTGCTGCAATTGCTGAAGCGTGCCTTATGTCAAGACAGTCTCAGATTTACCATTTAGCCTCACCATTTTTTTATTACACAATAATTGGAGCATGATACATTCTAAACATAAAGAGAAGGTGCATACTATATCGTTTAGAAGAAGAGCAGAGAAATTTAAAAAGAAATTAAGAGAATCTTGACTTAGACTATACTTCTTAGTAACTATTAAAAACATTTACAGACCCATAACCCATTTTGCTGTCACGCTAGGCTTTCCACGAGCAAGCAACATGTGAGCAATATATAAATAATGATAAAATAAAAACTACTGAAGATATTATTGTGAAACTTTGCAGCTGCCTGTTTGATGCTATTTCGAACCTGTATGCCAAATTTCATCACTCTAAGATAAAAAATGAAAAAGTTTGTTCCGATCCCCTCATCCCCCCTTAAAGTGTATAATTTCACAAGTAATCCATGGATGTTTCTGCTTTTTAAGTATTTTTCTGTTTGGAACGTATTTTTTAATGCAATGCCTAAGCACATTAGCGAAACTTTGCCAAGAGCTTTCCAGATAATCACATGTAATCCCAACATTTTCTTCAATATAGTCAATAATCGCCACATCGTCAGCTCTACTAAATTCCTTAACTGTAGCGACATCAAGCACACGTGTTTTTGAGTTGCCGACCTTCCAGGAAAAAGAAATTAACTTATGGTCAGATATGCCGGGTTCAATTGTAACAGTTCCTTGTCTGAATCCTTCACTAATGAACAGCAAGTCAAGAATTGATGTTCCGCGAGTACATTCACTAACTATTTGGTCAAGACCAAGAGCAAGCATAACATCAAGGATTCTATCGCTCGTATGCGATAATCCAAAAGACAGATTGTTCCAATTTATTAAAGGCAAATTAAGGTCACCCGTTACAATAACATTCTTATTTCGCAACAACAACAAACGGTCATACAATTTACTCAGAAAGCTTTCATCAGTGTCTGGAGCACGATAAACTGCACACAAATAAAACGCCGTTTCCTTCACTTTGATTTTCAAAAAAAGGCTTTCATGCTCAGCAATCTGGCTTTCTACGTCAACATCGACAAAGGATTTAGCAACCCCAGCAACACCACCCCCTCTAGATCCTCGGTCCCGCCGATATAACCGATAACCTGGTGGGACTATGTCATCGTCACTTATTTGGTCGTGTAGCCAGGTTTCAGTTATGACACACACGTGCGGATCCAAAGAGTGCAAACAATCTTCCAGTTTATCTTTTTTGTTCACAATGCTTCTTGCATTGAAAGAAACTAACCGCACATCGGACGTATCTGGCCGTTAGCTTTCAAATAAGGATCTGGTGTTGCGCTCTATCAATGTTCTAGAGTTTAGAGCAGCATCCCTTTTATAGTACCGCCCATCGATCTTCAACTTGTCATAACCCAAGGAAATCTTACTTCCAGCCTTTTTTTCAAGTTTTGCACTTTGCCAAAGATGCTTTCGTTTGCACAATGTTTCCGCGCAGTAGTCATTATCGATTCTGATGTTTTTTCCCTTTGGTTTAGATACATTGCTCCAGACCACTTTTCTCTATAGTCCTGAAAGTACATTATGACAGGGCGATTAGAAGAACTTTTCCCCAGTCTATGGATTCGAGCTACAGATGAACACTGCACTCCCAATTTGGCAGAAAAGAGATCATCGATAACTTTTCTGCGCAAGTCTGACTCTGATTCAATAAGATCTTCCTTTACGCCAAAAACAATTAAATTTGACCTCCGACTTCTATCTTCTAAATCATCGAGTCTGGCTTGATGCCATGTAAGTGCATCCTGCACACCATTTAAAGCTATGCTTATGTTGTCAATCCCATCTGTTTTCATCTGTAGATCTTTTATGTTTGCCTCTATCTTATTCAAGCGATCACCAAAGTTCCCCAGTGCCCTTTCCGTTGCCTCTAAACGAGACCTAATGTCTTTCTGCCCCTCAATGAGTCTCTGAAACATTTCATCAACTGTTGGGCCTGGATTCATTTCTATATCTCCACAAACAAGCAGCATACATGAGCAATAGCAGCTATAGGCACAGCCTAGACATGTGCGTGGGCACGGCAGGAGAACAAGAAACCTATCGTCAGATCGTATGGTGCACACATAACTAACCTGTACCAGGAAAGACGTAGCATTTTGAGCACCTTGCCCGCAGCGCTTTCGCCGTGCCCACTGAAGACGGACGGGTGTGGTGCCGAATTTATAGGGCCAAGGGCTGATGACATCACGGTCGATGTCGTCCGATATCCATGTACCTGTGGCGTCCCCACGGTGACGGCGCTGCCAGATGTGCTATCTTTGGTGACGAATTCTTCTGTTGAAACTTGATGAAGCTCAACGATAGTCTGCGAAGATGCATGCGCACTTGACAGCAGCAGGACCTGTACCAGGAAAAGAGGTAGCATTTTGAGCACCTTGTCCGCAGCGCTTTCGCCGTGCCCACAGGGCACGGCGAAAGTCGTTGGTTTCATACAAGAGTTTTTGAAAGATCATAGCATACTATCACCTTTTCAGCATGGTTTCAGGAAAGGACTCTCCAGTGTAACTCAACTCATAACAACCGTACATGAGCTATCCCGCATACTTGATTTATCTGGACAAATAGATGTGCTCTTTCTGGACTTCAGCAAAGCTTTTGATAAAGTTCCCCATGCAAAGCGATTACATAAATTAGATAAAATTGGACTCCCATTTCATATCATACAGTTGATATGTGCTTATCTCAAAAACAGAGAACAGTTTGTTGATATTAGGAATTGTACTTCCAGTGCACGTCAGGTCACCTCAGGAGTCCCTCAGGGCAGTGTACTAGGACCATTGTTATTTTTAATCTATGTTAATGACTTGATTGATGTTATTCCTGGTAATGTGTCCATATGGTTATACGCGGATGATTGTGTTATCTCCAAGGAAATTGTGTCCTATGATGATCATTTTGTGCTGCAAAGATGCCTCGTAGAAATCACTGACTGGTGTTCCAATTGGGGAATGGAGCTCAATGCAGAAAAAACTGTACTTTTACGCGTAACAAGAAAAAAATCTGCTAGCATTTTTCCGTACCAACTTGGAAATAGAACTGTCCTCGAAGTCGACAAATGTAAATACCTTGGCGTTAACCTCAACAATAAGCTTACATGGTAAACTCATATCTCGGATGTTTGCTCAGCTGCGCTAAAAAAATTGTGGTTCATAAAAAGAAAGCTTAAAAACGCGCCTGTAAGGACTAAAATGTTAGCCTACAATGCAATAGTGAGATCAAAGTTAGAATATGCTTTCGAACTCTGGGACCCGCATACCATGAAAGACACAAAAGATCTTTGCGACAGTGGAAACGCAAAATGCCGGTGCCACGCCATAGAATAAAGAACCAACGCCGCGCTGATGATGATGGCGATGGCGGCTGTTTACTTCATCCGCCCATTGTTGCAAGACTTCCGTAGTTTTTCCGCCAATGTCCGGCATATAAGTCGAGGGTCGACTTTTCGCGATGGTTTTTTGAAAAAAAGTTCGACCTATATTCTAGTTTTTACGGTAGATTTTCGCAATGCCACCGGGTTATCTTCGGAAAGTTTCATGTCCCTTCTTGAATTTTATTTAAGTGCAACTTTTATCCTGTTCAAAAATAACCTTTTTATCCAGAAAAATGGTGTGTGTATTGGTTC
The DNA here is from genome assembly GCF_038994185.2 of Dermacentor albipictus. Classification (NCBI taxonomy): domain Eukaryota; kingdom Metazoa; phylum Arthropoda; class Arachnida; order Ixodida; family Ixodidae; genus Dermacentor; species Dermacentor albipictus. Next base: position 27,862 of record NW_027225656.1, read on the forward strand.
ATGTGTGGCGCCTGCTCTTTGTAATATTTTTTTATCTTTTGTCGACCGCGCTCTTAAGAGTGCCTTAAACAATGATTCGGTTCAAATTTTTAGATATGTTGACGATTTTCTTGTTGTGATAAAACAGACTAACAACGAATGCTCCGTGACAGTAGCTGATATTTTAACACTGTTCAATGACAATGGCAAAGGTTTAACTTTCACATATGAGCTATCTAGGGATGGTAAACTCCAGTTTTTAGATTTGCAGCTATCCTTACAAACAGGCCACGCCTGTTGGATGTACTTGCCACGCGCACGTAAGGAACTTTTACCTTACGCGTCTGCGCACTCAAAGACTGCGAAACGCGCCATTGCTTTGATGTGTTTAGAATCTTCCTTAATGAAATCTTGTCATCACTCTGCGAACATGAGTTTCATTGCACAGTTAAATAGGCTGCAGGCTGCTGGTTACCCAAGTGTGGTGGTGACGTCAGTCTCGGAGGTATTGCTTCAGAAACTGAAAGGGAAGCGGCACAAAAGTAACTGCATCACACAAAAGAAGAGGCCTGAAGTTGTGCCGTATTGCCACAGAGTGGCGCACAATCTAAAGAATGTCGCAACTAAATACCAAATTCTGGTAGTGTTTCCTGCTCCTCAGAAACTGTCAATGTTGTACAGCTGTATTTCTAAAACAAGTAAAAAACCTGATTCTGAAAAGAACCACGTGAAGTTGTAGAATGCAGCGTCGGTGTCGTTTATAAGATTCCTTTGTCATGTGGCAAAGTGTATGTAGGGCAGTCAGGCCGCTGTGTTAACGAGTGCCTTAGAGAACATGAGCGATCCATACCAACAGGCACAGGTTCCCATTTGGCTCAGCATTGTGAAACATGCAAATGCAAACCCATGTTTCGTGATACCACGATTTTGAAAAAGAGCCGTGACACCACCGCCCGAGAGTTATCGGAAGCATTTTTCATTAAGTCATTGGAGTCACAGTGCATTAGTGTGCCTTCCTTAACCTTGTACAGCGTTGAATTTGGTTTTTTGGATTCTGTCGCATGAGTGCGCTCTTTGGATCAGATGTTGTTGGTGGCTCCACCGCATGGTGCTCACTGTTCATGTTCCTCTAGTTTGAGCGGTCTAGAAAGGAGTGACGCAATAAAATGATGTCAGTTGAGAGTAGTGCCTTGTGCTGTCGTCTTTCTTGTGTGTGTCGTTTTGCGCTAAACAAAGTATTCATGAAGTATAACCAGCTCATGCAAGTGAATACACAGATTTCACAGCTTTTTGCTACCGCACTGCGGAATATGCAAATGGAAAACACTGCATAGATGCCAGTGCAGAATTGTTTATAGGAAAGATTAATGCACCTTTAATACCACTACAGAAACTAAATGACAGTTTTTGTTAGCATGTTAGAGCACTGAATATGAACAGCTTCTATTACATAACATTTCAGCTGCTGTCTGGCCCTGCCCCCGATACTGCACTGGTCAAACAAAGGTGCAACCACACTTTCTACAATGGCTTTTCGTATTATTGCGTCAGCTTTTTAAGGCTAATTTTAGCCCCCCCCCCCCCCCCCCTAAGTTATCTGGGAGCCGTTGCATCAGTGACGACAGCTCAGACAAGGATCTGTTTGTACGACAAGGTTAATCTTCCTCTTTCGCTTACTTAAACCTCCCCTCACTTTACTAATTATGTGGCACAGCAACACAATTGTTATATGCCGCCTCTTTAAAAATGCCTAATTTATTGTACAGGCAGAAATAGCTTCGCTAAACGCAGCACTACTCAATTTTCATTAAAAATAATATCTTACTCCTGAAGTAGTGCAACAACTACAGCTACCAAACTGGTTGTTTGCTGGTGCAAAATATTAATTAGCTTACCGGCTAATGTAAGAACTACAATATTTTTATCGTCATATTAGCATTCATAGTAGCCATGCCATGTGTCGCATTCGCAGTTGTGCAAGCAACATGCATTGCCGATTTATCTGTTCTTGCCCTTTCGCTTCTCACTTGATATTGCTGGGCAAGCAGTCAAACTGGATAGTTAGACACTGGCTGTCACCTCCTTACCTTCCTTATTAATTGTGCGTTAAATGAGGATTTTTTCTTGGTGAAAGAGTTCTAGTTTGAGGCCTAAACAAGCTCCATGACAGTTTGCATTTAACGAGTGTAAACATCCTCTGAAAACATGTACATGAGGAACACTGCAGAAAGAGCACTTTAAAAAAGAACACGAATGTATTTATCACCAAGGCCAACCTTTGTGTCTTCTTAAATATTTATCAAGTCAAACTCAAAACTGATACTGAGGTGCAAGGTGTCCACAACATATATTACCTTGTGAAAGCACAGTGGTGCCTGGATGTTGTGGGACCAGCTCGGACGTGGAGATCAGCACTGATCAGCAACACTGCAGTCTGCTTACAGCTTTTCTGCAGGCCCAGCCACACCTGCAATAAAACAAGTGAGCTTGGTGCCACAAGAGTACTGTATTTACTCGCATAATGATCGCACTTTCTTGCAAAATAATGGTCGCAAAATCAGGTGTGTGATCATTAGGCCGGTTAAATTTCCCGCAAAAAGAATTTTTTTCATCCCGCGTTTGCTGCGGGATGGCAACAGGGCAACAAATAGGTGGCTGGCACTGTATGTAGTGCGGGACACGGAAACAAAAGTGGCGGCTGGCGTAGCAAGCTGAACACACCAAATGCGCCAAACGCGATTTTTTTTTTCTCTCGAGTACATTACTTGCATTGAAAGTTTCTTCCATATCAGTAATGAATAATATCGGTAAGTTTGTGGCAATAACGTCGCCATGTCCACTATGAGGGGGCAGAAACAGATGGGCACGCTTAGCTGCCAGTGACATAGAAAGACACGGCGGGCATGCTGCGGAAACTACGGCATTTGTCTTCACTACTATCCTAATACAGCAGGTTTCTGCTAAGGGTGGGCAAATATCTTAGCTGTGTTACAAGTGTAGGCGTATGGATAGGGTACACTTCTAACGTATCAGTGTAAACGTGGCTGCTATCGTTGCCGCTTGTGATTTCTTGCGTGCCTACGAGTGCAGATGAGAAGAATCGAAAGGCATCTTTTTTGTTGTTGTTGACCACCATTACAAAGCCTACAATAAAGGCAATTTTGGTTGTAGCTTTTTTGTCATGGAAGTGCGGAAAGTGATGAAAGGAATGAAAACGAGCATCTGCTTAAAAATGTTTAGTGCATGCAGACCGCTTGGTTTATCTTGAAGAGTTGTTCGTGTAGCATTCGACAGATGGTAAACGCGATCATCAATAGCTAGACATGGCACATGACATATCGCTGCAGCAAGTTAGGGGTGCAATCATTACACAGGAAATAAAAAAAAATCGAATTTGGACGACAAAATTCAGGGTTGCGATCATTACGTGAGTGCGATCATTATGAGAGTAAATACAGTAAATATAGAAAGTGACACTGTGAACAAAGCAATACTTATTAGGTATGAAATGCTGATATTCGGCTGTAGAAAGCTTTAAGTAACAAAGCCTGCAAGATAAGAAAAATGCAATGTATGGGCCATCTGTACAAGAACATTAATCAAAGGTCCCTTCATTTTTTAGTCCCTTCTCCTCCTCATGCATAGATGGCAGTCAGGTTAAGTAAACTGGACCAGATTGCCACATAGTGTAAGCAAAGGTGGTCACTTTGTGGGCCAATTATGATACCATAGCACGACATGCATCCCAACAGTTGTTTTAATGTGTTCCGTAATGCTAGCCATCTTGTAGGCCCTACAATGTAAAAGCATCCATAACCCTAACAGCGTTACCCAGTAGGGATAACCAATAAGTGTCCACAGCAGCACAACTCAGCATATCTATCAGGAGGCTTTCGTTACACTTTTACAATTCTCCTCTTATGGCTTCATCCCAATTTCTGTCAATACAAGCTTGAAGCCTCTGCACAATCTGAATGCACCAGGGCACTATAAAAAATACCACATCTTCCTACCCAATTCCATGTTTAATATAAGACTGGAAAGTTCACCATCATGTGCAGAACAAACCAAATTGTTCTGGAATCAAGTAATCTTCCACTACCTGTGAAAAAAAGCACGCAAGAAAGAGTACGTAGAGCACAAGGGTGTTGTTGGATAATAAATACCATTGTCGTGCAGTAGACACCACGTCGGCAAAACAGGCCAATGTATAAATGACTGGATCTGCAACCATGTTAACTGAATGCTCAGGTCATTTGGTGGTCACTGGGTAGTGCAAAGCTCACTTGCATTATTTTGTTTGAAAACTATGCAACTGTGGCAATGTGTTACGAGCATAGGGCTGGCAAGATTTGTGAGCCTTTCCTTATATGTGTGACAGAGAATCTGCGAGTTGGCTCGCCCTCCAGTAGATTATCAGATAGCAAGACTGCTTATTTATCATTGTAAAACAAGTGTCATAGTAGCCATGCTCCTTTTCGCAGTTGTGTGAGCAACATACATTGTCGATTTATCTGTTCTTGCCCTTTCACCTCTCACTTTATATTGCTGTGCAAGCAGTAAAATTGGATGGCTGTTAGACTGTTATGTCCTGTCACCTCCTCACCTTTCTTATCACTTGTGCATTAAATAAGGCGTTTTTCTTGGTGAAAGAGTGCTACTTTAAGGCATAAACAAGTTCCATGGCAGTTTGCATTTAAGCATCCTCTGAAAACATGTACATGAGGAACACTGCAAGAAGAACGCTTAAAAAAAAAGAACACGAGTGTATTTATCACCAAGGCCAACCCTTGTGTCTTAGCATATTTCTCAAAACTGATACTGAGGTGCAAGGTGTCTATATCATATTACCTTGTCAATGAAGCAAAGCACAGTGGTGCCTGGATGTTGTGGGACCAGCTTGGACGTGGAGATCAGCACTGATCAGCAACACAGTAGTCTGCTTACTCTTTCTGCAGGCCCAGCCACACTTGCATTAAAACAAGTGAGCTTAGTCTCACGAAAGTATAATATAAAAAGTGACACTGTGAACAAAGTAATTCTTATTAGGTATAAATAGGAATGAAATGCTGATATTCGCCCATAGAAAGCTCTGAGCTAACAAAGCCTGCGAGATAAGAAAAGTGCAATGTATGAGCCATCTGTGCAAAAACATAAATCGAAGGTCCCTTTTTTTGCTTCTCTCCTCCTCCTCGAGCATAGATGGCAGACAGGTTAAGTAAACCGGACCAGACTGCCACGTAGCGTAAGCAAAGGTGGTCACTTCTTCGGGGAGCAGCCTATAGGCTGCTTCTTGAAAGAGTATTAGAAAATGCTAATAATGCATATATGCATTATTCACAAAAGGCCTTGTTTCTCTCAGAATGCCACAGCCAATCACATATGTCAAATTGACCATTTTAAAATGCATGAAAAGTACAGCATAGCTTTGAGGCTACCCCAAACTACTGAAATTCACATCAGCCAAGTTCAGCAGACAACACCGTAAAGCCTCTAAAAGTTGTGCATATTATTGCAAGTTGACAGAATAATGAGGAAGAGAAGGTGAGGGAGATGGTGCCACTATAGCATAGTTCAAACTCTATCCCACATCATGTGCAGAAGGGCAAAGAATGCGCAGCTTTGTTATACTCTCACCTGTGACAACTGCACCAGGTTGACTGACATGCGTAACAAGCAGTTTGTGATACCACGTTATTGCATCCTGCAACTGATGTGACATCAGAGATCAGCTTCAAGCTTGACGCTAAGCTATACTAGGGACACATAATGAACTGGCTACATTAAAATCTAAAGCAAAAGTGCTGAACATTGTTTGCCAGCCTGTGCACTTCATATTTTACAAAAATTCTAGACAGAAATCCTGTGTTGGAAAGACAGCACGCACTTTCCTAAAGCTTTCTCTCAGCATCCACACTTTTCTATGCATACGTTATTAACCATTATTTACCTTGACACGCTGTACACAAGCAGCACACTTGGAAAAGCAGTTTTTAGATCAGTGAGTTTTTCTCAGTGCTTTTGTTGCTGCAAACTTAGCCTGCTTCTGGAATGTATCTTAATAAACTTACCTAAAGCAAGTGTCCCTCTGCTATTTTTATTAGGGATTTTTCATTGCTAGCAATTAAGAAAGCAAAGCGCCAGGACTATTTCTTTCGTGCATTTTCGCAATCCTATGCCACCCCATTTCTCAACAGCTTTAGAACATCTTCACTAATAGAACTTCATTCTCATTACTTAATGGAACATTAGTAAAATTGTAGAATAGCACGAATTTATAAATTGCATGAGACTCAGAAAAGTTGACAGGTACCAAATACATGAACAGAACCTAGAACACATAAATGGCTGTGACCGTTTAGTACGTACCTTGTCAAAGCAGGCAGATCAGATCCTTTGTCTTGCTGTTCAAGCTGCATAGTGCCGCAGCCTATGTGGTGCAGAGATGCCTCCGTCTCAGGAAATTGTGACATCCCTAAACAATAAATGTTCAGCTTATTGTAATCACTGCTGAAACTGCAAACTTGTGATTTGACAACATCGCGTCAAATTGTGGAAAGCTCTCGTACAGCCAGCTACAGAAGCTGCATCCGCTTAGAGAAATTAAATATTTCATTCTTACATCACAGGCGGTTATTCAACGTGTCAAAGGCACGAAAACAAACAGAACACTAAACACAAGAAATACAGGTTGCCTTGGCGACAATCTATAAGCATCAAAGTTTGCATACAAGCTAAAATCTTCTCACGAGTCAGATCATTTGGATGCCGTCGCGCGTTAACGTTAGCTGTGAAAGCATTTGCGCAAAACATCAACGTACTTCTAGAATTGTCTATATGATTTCTTGCTAAAAAATTACGTACAGAAGCAGTGACATTTCCTGCTTGAATTTTTGTGCCCGTTCAGACCAAGCGATGACCCGGCGCTAGCATACTTCATAACAAAAAGAAAAACAATAGATGAAGCTCTTAGCAACATTAATCTCGGGGTAATTTTCGTGAAACCTTTTGTTAAATGTGCACTCCGATATCGAACGAACATTTGGGAATCACTGTTATTGCTCTTGTAGCTGTACTAATCATCTTCTGCTGCGCATGACAAGGTACACTACATGAACCATAAGAATGCGCCAGGCGTCGGACTTACCTTTCGAGGCGAGCGCTCCTTCGTGTCCGTTCACGCCGCATCGACTGCACAAACAGTCCGTCCAGCGTAATATTGAATTGCGGTGAACTACAGCACGCGATAGCACAACTATCAACACATTCTTCCGTGCACTGTGACCCGATGCGGGAGCGACGAGAGTATAACAGCTTCCCTTCTCATGAGCCGGGGACAAAGAAGCGTGAATTGACCACTACGATAATCAACAACGGCGCACCGCAAGAAACATACAGCGAGCTAATAGCGTTGCACAGGCCCCAGGGCTTAGTGATCGTTAATTCACACAAAAAAGGAGCACATGTTCCCTAAGCACCGCGTAAATATCATCAAACGATCAGCACCACATCGGCCGCCCGGCGCAACAACGTCTATAGATCTTCTTTCACCATGCAGCCCGCTGCCGTTCCCGCCACCGCGGCACTGCCATCGACCTCCGCGCCAAGCATCCGAGCGTCGTCTGCTATAGCCTGGCACAGTTACGGTTGTTAGTCGCGGCACTCGGCATTTACATGGTGCTCGCTGAATAAAGCAGCCGTCATTTCTTTCTATTGTTGTTTAAGCTGAAGTATAATATTCTACAGACATCATACCTGAGGGTGCACGTCCGAAGAAAGGAGTGAGATGGAAAAAAAGGTGGGCCTACAAACCAAAGTGCACACGACGCTTGGTGACCCACACGTCGCCGGTACTCGCGTCTCCATGAGCGCAAAACTTGGACCGGACGCAAAAGACCTCGACCGCCAGCCACATGCCCGAGGACAGTGACAAGGCACACGCAATGAGAAAATAAAATCGGCTACAGCAGAAGAAGCGCAAACACCCGCATGTAACGTGCACATGTCAGCAGAGCAGCGCCGCTCACTTGGTGCAGAGCTCGACCGCAGCGCCCTCACAGTCCCCGGAACAAGTCGCGCCCTGCTCGAAAGGAAGAGTCGAAACCACGACCTACTGAACTACAGACCTGCACAGATCTCCCTCCTCCAGCACGCCTGGTCTAGTTCGCCCCTTTTGCCGCTAGGGAAAGAACGTACGAGCAGAGTGGCGCTAGTCATAACCTGTTCGCTGTCGTCTGCTTCTGCGATCTGTTCAGCGCTTGTCTTGCCATTTCGGCAGGCACAAAGCGCTTGTTTTGGCGGTAAATAAATAAATTCACAAATATACAAAAGAAGACATATTTGCGAATGCTTTGCGTTTGAATAGTGAAACTAGAAGAGGATGAGCGGTGCAAGAAATGTAAACAACGAGCATAGGTGGCCGCTGCAATGCTAGATCAACGGCATAAATTTCCCTTTCCTAGCCTCCTTAAGAGACTAGAAAAATTGTTTAAAAAGATTCATAGGATAATCTAGCTTTCTTTAGTTGATTACAGACAGCCTAATGTCGTAGATGACATTAGGGTTTACTACTGTGTGCCGTAGTGAAAGGAAGGTGATCTGGTAAAAGTATAGTAAAAGTATTCACTAGTAAGTCCTCCACCCGATATGTGCAATAGTCTGATCGATTCTGTTTCAAGGGAATGTGAGCATATCTTGTTTTTAATATCGTTGGATGTCTAGCTCAGTAGAAAGCTTGCAAAAAATTAAGCGATCCCAGTGCTTTAAAACGTACGTGCTGCAGTGCAGGCCTTAAAAATCGTTTCACGGAACTCTTTTCAAACTGTAAAGCTAGCTTTTCCGCGTAGTACGGCGGCAGCATAACGGTGGTGCTGAAGATACGTACGCAGTGAAGCTGTGTGCGTAATTCCCTTTTTGAACTCGTGACGCATTCACGGACAACTTTTAAGAGTTAAAATGAGTGGTAATCGTTCTGTCGTCGAACATTACGGTGGCTTCAAGTTTCTAAAGAGCGCAGACGCGAATTTTACAACGTGTACAATGAAACTTTTGGGTACGTTGCGAACTCTATACACAATGCGATTTATAATAATCTCCTTGAAAAAGGCAGTGGGAGCGGCTATTTAACGCTATTTTAGAGAGCAGCGGACTACACGCTCCGACATTTTTAGGTTCGGTGAGTCAACTTTTGGAGCCAAGTGACCGATCAAAGCCTTGTGACATCTGTGTCACTGTGTTAGCAAAAATCGTCAACTAGAGAAGCAGTTCGTCGCAACACAACAGCTGCCGTACTAATTACAAAGCCGCACAGCCGCCCACCGCGTAGCAGACGAACAGGTTATAAAAGCGCCACCTACGGCAGTCGGTTGAACGAAAGTGGGCGCAAGCTGCTCCCATAGAAGCCGGATATCTGTGCAGGTCTGGAGTTCCAGTAGGTCGTGGTCGAAACTACTTTAAGGCTCGGTCCGAAATGAAGGGAAATGACGTCTTTACTGTTTACTTCGCCGTCTGTGGTTCTGGTAACTGTGAACGCATGGGTAGCGTGGGTAGTAGAGGCGTATTATTTCCATGTTTTTTGCGTGTTTTAGGCGGCCTTTTTGAACAACTTTGCTGACATTGCTTTCAACAGCGAGGACAGCCTGTGGAGCAGCCCTATCAAGCGGACAGGGCCGTAAAATCTGTTTGAAGTTCGCAGCACATCGTCGTTTGGTTTGTGAATGTTAGAAGGTGTTCGTGTTTCTCAGCGGCGTAATCGACGACGGATTTGGCGTCGATTGGTGTGCGCTTTGTTCCGGCTTGCTGTGCGCCGTTCTACGAATGTGTACTGTTAATGAGTGGTGCTGTTTGTGCATCGGGAAATGGTGCCACGCCGGCGGGATTTGCTTTTAGAGCGCCGCTCTTTGGCGTCCGTTCCTGGGTTTCGCGTCGTCGTCGGCGTTGTCGTCGGCCTCGTAACCAGCTCCGCCCCCCTTTCATCCCCCCAGCGCTAGCAGCGACCGACTGATACCGCTGGATGCCGCTGACGCCGCTAGAGAGTCAAGATAACGTGACTGCATAGAACACCGTCGCCGCCATGCAGAAAGAGGAGGAAAGGGTCCCCCCCCCCCCCTGTTCTTGTGTGGCGGATAGGGTGCTCTTCAGTTGCCGACGCGCCGGTTATTTCACGTAGGCCCCGGCACGTCGACGAATACGTGACCACCTTCCCACGGCTAGACCTGGTTCTTAGCGCTGCGGAAGCGAGGGTATCATATTGTTTGTGTCGGCATCGGCGGCGTTGTCCCTGAAACCAACTCCGCAGCTGGGGTTGACTTAACTATCGGCGTCAGCGGCATCAGTCAGTCGCTGCTATCTCTTCCCTCCTCCCTTTATCGCGTTGTCCGCTTGCTGCGCGCGCTTCTGCCCCCATCGTTTGCCGCTGGGTGTACACGCCGCCCCCCTCTTCCTGCGAGTCTCCGGTTGTCAAAGCGCCGGCTCGAACTTAATTCCTTTCTTCGCTCCTCCTCCAATGCAACCCCTGTGCGGTGGCAATCAGAGAGCCAGATCGGTGGCGGCGGATCTGTATATGTGCACCGCCCGAGCCGAAATTGCCGCTGCCGTTCGCCCTGTGCGGTGGCAATCAGAGAGCCAGATCGGTGGCGGCGGATCTGTATATGTGCACCGCCCGAGCCGAAATTGCCGCTGCCGTTCGCCACTGCGAAATTATCTGCCAGTTCTTTCTGAGCCATGAGCGAGACGACCGATGGAAGTCCTCCGTCTGCTGCTGCTGCTGCTGCTGCTGCTGCTGCTAAACGAGCTGCCAGAGCAGAGGCCCAGCGCCGTCGCCGTCAGAATCCAGAGGTGCGTGCCGCCGAAGCAGAAGCTTACCGTCGCCGCCGTCGAGATGATCCAGGAGTACGCGTCGCCGAAGCAGAGGCTAAGCGCCGCCGCCGAGAAGACCCTGCCGTTCGCGCCGCCGAAGCGGAGGCTCATCGCCGCCGTCGAGAGCAACCAGCAGAGTGTGAACGGGGCATAAGCGAGGCTGAAGCAGAAGCCCATCGCCGCCGCCGAGAAGACCCTGCAGTTCGCGCCGCCGAAGCGGAGGCTCATCGCCGCCGTCGAGAGCAACCAGCAGTAAAAGCGAGGCTGAAGCAGAAGCTCATCGCCGCCGCCGAGAAGACCCTGCCCATAGCCTCCTATATTTTTTCATGCCCGCTCACTGAGTGGGGGAACAAAGCGCGCCGTCCGTACCGCCTAGTTCATGCGCCCGCCACCAGACCACGCTGCCTTCCCATACCCTGTCCCAGAGCAGACGACGCGACGCCGCCGCTTGCGCACGCGCTCGTGGAGACAAGTTTGGCGTTCGTATTTGAGATGGAATTATAAAATATAATCGCACGTTAAATTGATGTTCGTACACAATGTACAGTGGAAGTAAGCAACACAAAACATGTTGTGGAGAGCCAGCCCTTCACCAAAAAGCGCCGAACTGTGAGATGAAAGCTCACAGTTTGAGGGTCTTTCGTGACAGCGGTTTTATTTCAAACACTTTAGCCATGTCGTGTTTGTCTGTCGCCTTCATTGCAAAATTTGTGAATATTGGGCGAAAAAACTTTGTCAGCAACAGTTGCAGCAGGTTCTCTTGGTGTCCTGGCGTCGAGCACATCAAAGTTTTGTGCTCGCGGAGTATTGCAGCGGCATTACTCACAGCCTCCTTCAAAGGCTGATTCATGTGCCTTCTTCTTGCGAGAAGAACGCCGATAAATTTCTCTAATGCGTAGAGAACCGCTAAAAGTTGTCCCGATGGGTAGATGAGTCCACCGCGGTCTTGGTGCTTTATCAGCGAGTCCGAGGGCGCCGAGGCGTTTGGCTTTTTTAACAGGCTGACGCACTCCTCGCAATTGATATTTTCTTGTACAACTCTTGCCAAGTAGCCGCCGACCATAGCCAATGCTGCGACATCTGGAGTAGGAAGCAGAGGCTGTCCTCGCTTGAGTCGCTCTGTGAGCTCTCTACATGCATCTGCAGGGAATTCCTCGCTGGTTCCTTCCCTTGTGTTTTTCTGTTGCGGCAGCGTTGACAAGTAATCGCTGCCTTCTGCTGCCATTACGTTGCTCGTACCAGCCGCCGACGCGATGCCAGTCTTCAGAGTCTTCTCAATACCTTACAGAACAGCTCGGGCATCCGTTTGATCATTTGACCCTGCTGACTTCCTCAGCCAGCCAAAAAACGACTCGATTGGGTCAGACGACATTTTTCTCGTTAAAACAAAGTGAAAGCGCATCTCTTCAAGAAGATATCGAATGCACTCAACATTTGAACGAGTTGTCATCACCAGGCCTTCGTAAGTCTCCTTGGTTAAGAAGTTCTTCGCCAGGCACTGGCTTTTGAGATCGGCCAGGTAGTCGAGGAAGCTTGTTTCAAGCCAGATTAACCGTTCATCGCTTGTAAATTCGAACTGCTTGCAATCGGCATTGTTCTGGTGTATGTGCTGGGTACAATTGCTCACGTCCATGAGCATGAACCAGCGGTGCACGGTGTTCATGAATTCAACGGTCGGTCCGACACCCGCGAAACTTGCGTCGCATGTGTGGCCCGCTTGCTCTTGCAGGAGCTTCAATGCCGCTGTCACCGCAGGAGACAAAACTTGGATTGCTCTTTTTACGTTCATTTTTTCGATGTTTGTGGGGAACACGTGTTTTCTCGTTAGAAATCTAACTGGCTTTACAAGGCTGCCTTGCTGCATTTTGTAGAGGCTCTTCAAGTGGTTCGCCGTTATTTCGCCGCCTTTTCCAATGTCACGCGATAAAAACTGCGAGCGCACGTTTTTGACCAAGTGGCACTGATCGAATGCTAAGAAAAGCTTTCGATTCGGTGTTCCTGGGTGCTCAATGCAATGCGTGAGGCTTCCGTTGCATAGAAGTTGGAACGCTAAGACATTGATTTTGTGGTTGTCGGTGACAATGCGCACGATGAAAAATCCTATGTTTTCAACTTCATTCAGGACGTGTCGCATGAGCGTGTGCAGCTCGCGGCCAGTGCAATTTCTCGTGAAAAAGTATGCCACGGGTATTTTAAACGAAACTGAAAGGCCGTTGAGGACGAAGCACAGAAGTGAGTTGGCTAGCACAGGCTCATTTGTTGTTTCCTTAGGAAAGCTCCCACCATAGTCTACTTCACCGATGAAGGCGTCCCTTTGTTTATGGTAAAGTAGCCTCTGTTTCACGCGCATTTCGTCGACAATTAAAGAGCACGCTCTGGCTTGCGATCAGGGATGAGAAGCGAGCTCGGTTGACAGCCTTTGCTTCGCGAGTTCCGTCACGCCGACTTCGCCACGTGATGTGCCCATAAAACGCTCCAGGGTGCTTCGACTGGGCAGCCGGAGAATGCCTGTAGTCCTTATGTGCTCGTATGCGCGAGTCGAGAGGTTACGTAAAACTACAGCATGGCGCACTGTCAGATCAGACCACGTTGGTTTCGTTTTCCCGAAATTCTTAACTTGTTCTACTAATACTGACGCAGCCAAGTCTTTCTCCTTCGCTTTCTCGACAACTTGGAGGAATGCATGAACAAAGCACTCTTCCTTGAGCTTTTGTATTTCTTGTTTATAATTGTCGACGGTATTCTTGAGCCGCTGAATATGCGCGTTTAAGTCTCGTTCTTTGCGTCTCCACTTTCGTTTGTCCACTGTCGAAACCGAGAATTGTGAGGACACCTGCACTGCTCTGTCCATCTGCAAAGTCGCGGTGATGCAGCGCTCGCTAGCGCCGTTTTTCACGGGTGGCAACGGTTCGGTAGCGGTGCAGTCCACAGGTGACAAATCTTCAAAGACGACGTCGACAACCGGCAATTCGTAGAGCGGATGCGGACACGACTCCATTTGGTTGTCATCAATGACTGCTCGTCGCTTCGGCGGTGGTGGGTTGGCTAGCGCAGCAGCCTCGCGCTTTTTCACTGACGCGTAGCTTCTCTCTCTTTTTTTAGGAGGCTGCAAGTACGCCGGATATTCTTCGAAAATGCTGGGAATAGCATCTTTCTTAAGTTTCCGAATTTTGCAACCTTCCTTAAAGTCAGAGGAACTGAAGTGTCGGCTGCATACAGTAGAATAGCACGACGTCGTATTCGGCACCCAGTTTTCACGAGAAATGACTTTCAGCCATTTTGCGCACAGTTCCGGATCACTTGGTATTTCGTGGAACGATATGCCCGGCGTCCGTTGTTTACTGGATGACTTGCAGCGTGGCACACAGCAGTACGGCATCTTGTCGGGCGCAGGACACCACAACCGATTCCACACTGCAGATAGAGAACTGATTGGGTATCAAAAAGAAAGTAACGCAAGGAAACGATAAGAACTGTGCATCGTAAATCACTGATCTTACACTAGTAAAGCAATACACGTTGCAACAACGCCAACAACTAACACGTGGTCGCGGAAAATCTAGTAAACAAACGTTCCTTTCATTTATGTACACTGCTTACAAGTTCGGTCATGCATCCCTGATATTTCAAGAAAATATGTATATAAACATGCTGCTGTTGCAAAACGCATACGCTTACCTGCAACCAACACGACGGAAATCGCACAACTCTTGCTTGACGGATCGGTTAGGGTGCTTCGATGGGCCTCGACGCGTAGCTCGGTCTGGCATGTGAGGGCAGCATTTTAGGTAGTATTAGAGTTACTGTATGTGCTACCGCAGGTAGCATATACAGTAACTCTAGGTAGTATGGGGTGTGAGCGCCTCTCGCGGAGAGCCGAGGCGTAAATCGAGGAGGAAAGGAGAGGGCAATGGACGGTCTCCGCGGCACCATTGCGCGGGCATGAAAAATATAGGAGGCTATGCCCTGCCGTTCGCACCGCCGAAGCGGAGGCTCATCGCCGCCGTCGAGAGCAACCAGCAGTAAGCGAGGCTGAAGCAGAAGCTCATCGCCGTCGCAGAGAAGACTCTACCGTTCGCGCGGCCGAGGCCGAGGCCAAACGCAAACAAAGGCTCGCAAACAGTCAGGGTGCAACAAATGCTTTCCGGCGACAGTTTACAGACAATCCGTTTGCTGCAACTCGCATTAACCGTCCATCGATCCACACCGATGTTAGTAGTGGGGGACTTTAATGTTGACATAAAGACAAACAGCAATTTCCTAACACTTATGCGGGAGAACATCCCGTTCCTCTCGCTCGTAACGCGTCCCACGGCTGTGACAACCTCGCGAGGCACTTGTATAGATCTCGTCTTTGAGAATCAAGCATTGGTGTACCAAGTCGAACATATATCAGTCTATTTCTCCGACCACAAAGCTTCCTTCATGACTGTCAAGAACTGTTAGTGGAGTCTTTGTTAAAGGAATACGTGTGAAAAATAAAAAAAAGAAATTCTGTGATAGCGCATACATGTGTTGCTCGATTTCTTTGCCTCAATCTATCGAAAAGGTGAAACAGCTTATTTGCTGCGCTCAAATTTCGCATTAGGAAGTAACGTAATCGTCGGTAATTTTTTTTTTTTGTAAAAACATCCGTGCCGTCTTTGGCGAGTGCTTCCGGAAACTGCTCGCCTTTTGTGCGTGTGTGTGTGTGTGCGTGCGCGTGTGTGTGCGCGCGCGCGCTTCTGATATGCGTGGAACGCGTAGGAACGTCCGTACAGTCTTTCGCGAGTGCTTTCGGAAACTGCTCGCATTCTGTCTGTGTGCGCACGCGTGTGACATTCGTCGTTATTGCGATTTGCAAAGGTGTTTTTCATTTGGTGACTGCGTCCGCGAATGCCAGGATGTGATACACTTTAGCAAGGAAGAAGTTAGGGCGTGTTGGTGGGATGCATTCAGACTGGGATACATAGCGCAAAAAAATTACACAGGGACAAGCACAACACAGGACGAGCGCTAACTTTCAACAATTGATTTATTGCAGCTGGTGAGTATATATATACTCAGATGTTTAAACGTGCGTCTGGCGGAGCATAGTAACAAAGTGGAGAGCATCGCAATAGATGCGCATCTGGCTGCCCATTGTAGAAAATGTGACGCGAAGGCTCCATGCTTCCCGCTATTAGAACGAACTGTTGTTGTCTATCGCCACAAGAATAAGATTACGAGGGAAATTGTGGAAGCAGCTGAGATAGCCAGAGCAGGTGACGAGTGCGTTAGCACGCCGTCTATATTTTTATCAAGGAAAGA
Source organism: Dermacentor albipictus (assembly GCF_038994185.2). Classification (NCBI taxonomy): domain Eukaryota; kingdom Metazoa; phylum Arthropoda; class Arachnida; order Ixodida; family Ixodidae; genus Dermacentor; species Dermacentor albipictus. The sequence goes on from NW_027225656.1 coordinate 43,987, forward strand.
GCTTGAATTTTTGGGCATAATAGTCACATGACTGTCTTTTCCCCCTTCCCTTCAGTGTGTTCTATTGTAGTGGCGTCCCAGTGAGTATATATTGTCACGTGGTAGTGACGGTAAAGAGAGAACACAGTAGCAGTACTGTGAAAGACAAAGCTAGCTTTTATTGGGCGAACCTGTGCCCACAAAACAGGCTACACTTAAAGCACAACGATAGCGGCGAACACAGTCGGCGATCGTCGAAAATCTGATCAGCGGGTCAAGCGCGTCGGCTTTTATAGAGCACTCGTCGAATGTTCCAGACTAATCGTTCGGACCCGCGTGCCTTCCACAAAGTTCTACATCATTCGCGTTACGCGATGAAATCAGATAACACAAGGTTCGGCGACAACAGACAGCCGGGTAGAAGCATCGATAACTTTCCAGAAACATCGGATACATTCAGGCGCATCCCTCGCTGTGCGATTACAGTTGTTAAGCGGCGAAACGTGGTCGCCCGATAAAGATAAGTACACGTGTCAATACCCCCCTCTTAAAAAGCATCGACCCGATGCTACATACAAGCGAAATAAAAACACCCGTAGCAAAGAAAACAACAACAAAAAATAAGGAATTTCGTCAGCGTCCGTAAAAGGGTTTAAGGCGCACCACGTGGACCACTTCAGATCGTGCGCGGCGCCGCTGTAAATGCGAAATGCCGTCTGGCACGACCTCATAGTCCAGAGCGCCAATACGTCGGATGACCTTGTAGGGTCCGAAATAGCGTCGGAGTAGTTTCTCACTGAGTCCTCGTCGGCGTATCGGTGTCCAAACCCAAACACGGTCGCCGGGCTGGTACTCAACAAAGCGTCGTCGGAGGTTGTAGTGTCGGCTGTCGGTCCTCTGTTGGTTCTTGATCCGTAGGCGGGCGAGCTGTCGGGCTTCTTCGGCGCGCTGGAGATAGCTAGCGACGTCAACATTCTCTTCGTCAGTGACGTGGGGCAGCATGGCGTCGAGCGTCGTCGTCGGGTTCCTGCCGTAGACCAGCTTAAACGGCGTGATCTGTGTTGTTTCTTGCACCGCCGTGTTGTAAGCGAATGTTACGTACGGCAGGACGGCATCCCACGTCTTGTGTTCGACGTCGACGTACATCGCTAGCATGTCGGCGAGGGTCTTATTCAGCCGCTCCGTAAGACCATTCGTCTGCGGGTGGTAGGCCGTGGTCCTCCTGTGCCTTGTCTGACTGTATTTCAGAATGGCTTGGGTGAGCTCCGCTGTAAAGGCCGTTCCTCTGTCGGTGATGAGGACTTCTGGGGCGCCATGTCGAAGCAGGATGTTTTCGACAAAGAATTTCGCCACTTCGGCTGCGCTACCTTTCGGCAGTGCTTTAGTTTCAGCGAAGCGGGTGAGGTAGTCTGTCGCCACGACGATCCACTTATTTCCGGCTGTTGACGTCGGAAAGGGTCCCAGCAAGTCCATCCCGATCTGCTGGAATGGTCGGCAAGGAGGCTCGATTGGCTGTAGTAATCCGGCTGGCCTTGTCGGCGGTGTCTTGCGTCGCTGACAGTCTCGGCATGTTCTGACATAACGGGCGACGTCGGCGGTCAGGCGCGGCCAATAATACTTTTCTTGTATCCTCGATAGTGTCCGGGAAAAACCGAGGTGTCCAGCGGTCGGATCGTCATGTAGGGCGTGCAATACTTCTGGACGAAGTCCTGACGGGACAACAAGAAGGTAGTTTGCGCGGACTGGTGAAAAGTTCTTCTTCACGAGTAGATTGTTTCGAAGCGTGAAGGAAGATAATCCGCGCCTAAATGCCCTGGGGACAACGTCGGTGTGCCCTTCCAAATATTCCACCAGGCCTTTTAGCTCCGGGTCTGCCCGTTGCTGTTCAGCGAAGTCTTCCGCGCTTATCATGCCAAGGAAGGCGTCGTCATCTTCGTCATCTTGCGGCGGCGGGTCTATGGGGGCGCGTGATAGACAATCGGCATCGGAGTGTTTTCGTCCCGTTCGCCGTCACCAGGCCGCTACCTGTCGCCGCAGCGCCGACCATACACCGGCCCAGCGCGGGGCCGCTCTGCGAGCCCATATCCGGAAAACTAAAAGCAGCAACCGATGGAGGCGCGGTTGCTGTTCGTCGAACTGACGAAGATCCTCCGCCGTCGACGAACATGACGAAGAAATCATCTCGACGACCTAATGACGACACGCCGCCGTCCCGAAGAAGTCGCGAAGCCAACACTACACCGACGAAAGACGACTTGACGACGCAACGTTCCAGCTTCAGTTCAACACGACGCAGCCGTGATCCGACGCCAAGACCCAACTGCAACGCCAGACAAAGAACCACCGACCTCGACGTACTTCTAGACGGCCACGCAGTCAGTGCCTTAGTCGACACAGGGGCCGATTACTCTGTAATGAGTGGACACATCGCCGCCCAGTTAAAGAAGGTTAAGACTGCATGGGAGGGTCCCCAAATTCGGACCGCTGGAGGACACCTCATTACGCCGACTGGAATCTGCACGGCAAGAATTACCGTTCATGACCGTACTTACCCAGCACCTCCACCAGATGTCACGTGGTAGTGACGGTAAAGAGAGAACACAGTAGCAGTACTGTGAAAGACAAAGCTAGCTTTTATTGGGCGAACCTGTGCCCACAAAACAGGCTACACTTAAAGCACAACGATAGCGGCGAACACAGTCGGCGATCGTCGAAAATCTGATCAGCGGGTCAAGCGCGTCGGCTTTTATAGAGCACTCGTCGAATGTTCCAGACTAATCGTTCGGACCCGCGTGCCTTCCACAAAGTTCTACATCATTCGCGTTACGCGATGAAATCAGATAACACAAGGTTCGGCGACAACAGACAGCCGGGTAGAAGCATCGATAACTTTCCAGAAACATCGGATACATTCAGGCGCATCCCTCGCTGTGCGATTACAGTTGTTAAGCGGCGAAACGTGGTCGCCCGATAAAGATAAGTACACGTGTCAATATATACTCACCAGCTGCAATAAATCAATTGTTGAAAGTTAGCGCTCGTCCTGTGTTCTCCTTGTCCCTGTGTAATTTTTTTGCGCTATGTATCGCAGTCTGAATGTGATACACGTTCGTCATTTAGAGACGCTGCTTCAATGTAGGGTCACTTACATTTTGGTTGCTTGGAGGTCAGCTTTCAACGCATGGCAAGGCATTGCAGTGCGCTTAACCATCATTGGCACACGAACTGCTTTGTCATTTCTCCTTTAAATTCAAATTCAGTTTTGTGTAGTACGTAGGGAGATAATGGTCACCAAGATGCGACGCTCATCTCGTTTTTTGCCACTGCTGTGCACATATGAGGATTTTTTACTAGGTCAAGCTCTCTCATCAAGTTGGGAAACACTTAGTGCAAATAATTTTTCACAGCAGTAACTGTGATCATTACCACAATTGATCACATGGCGTTTTTAGGGATTGTTCTTTAATTACAATATTTATTTATTTATTTGTGACAAAGTGCGATGAATTTTGACTGCTATTTTGGCTATCTGTTCACCAACCTATTTACACTGTCTTGTGGTTCTGCTTTTTATTTTTATATGTGGGCATGCATGGCCAATCGCATGCCTGCCTTCTACAATTGGACATAAACAGGCACTAACATGCTCTTAGCAGATTTGTATGTGACAGTATTGTGATTGACGCACTTGGCTATTTGGAAAATATGCAGGTTCAAGTTTGCCCTTATACTACCTCTTACTGATATCTCTGATGCAAGCAATATTATTAGGATGTGACAAAGTGCATACATAATTTATCACTGATCAAACTGCTTGCAATAAACTTTGCCAACTCGTCCTTGTTTGAAGCATCTCCAACGTGCTATAATCAAATTTCCAGATTATTTTATTGCGTGCACAAACAAACATGTAACATTTTATTATGAAACTTTTATGGTACCTGACTCCTATATTGCAATAAAATCTTAGGCAGATCTACTCTGAACAAGGGATTCAAACTCTGCTGATAGCTTTTCACAATATCATTGCGCTATCCAGTGCACACTGGCTGCCCACGAGGGTTGCAATGTGGGCTTGTTGGTAAGGCATCTTCAAGGGGAGAATCTTCAAAGACGGGACAAGAGAAGACACAAAGGGGCACACACAGCGCTAACTTCTAACACTGTTTATTGTCGAAAACCAGGTCGTACTTATACACTCAGAGAACATGAGTCACAGCCACGTGAACAGATTAGCAATCAGAGCGATACATTTTGTGATAAGTTAGGCCATGCGCAAAAATTTCAGTTCTTTTTCAGAGAGAGCCAATGATGGTTTGCTGACACATGTCTGGCTGGTCGAGGAATGCGTCATGCAAAGGCAGTAGTATCGCCATAAGTGTTCATCCGAGAATATGTCCCCAAGTGAAAATCATTGCATCAAAAGTACCGACACCAGCTTTGATGGGGATGAAATTCCAGAAGTTGAGCTCTGAACGTCTTATTTGCTCTGTAGTTTATGCTGGTATATATGTGTCACAATGATTCAATGTGATCATACAGCACATTGATCACGCTCTTGCATTTACTACGAACAACTCATAAATCTGACTGTCATTAATGAGCTTTTGTATGCACTACGACTTAAGTGCACACACTTTTTATGCAATTCATAGTCATCTACAAAGATCAAGTTGCTCATACGACTACAGTGCGTACACATCACACGCCACCTCACACACGTCATACATAATCTCGTCAGGTCTACACAACTCATCGCACACATGTCATACCAGTTCTATGCATTCTTATCGCACATCGCATAAATCTCGTGCACTTCGTAAAAGTATTCGTAGCACATCATACAGATCTCGCCCGTATTCTATGAGAGTTCGTTCAATATGCATTTCATATCGTTCATTTCTGGTCAAATCTGTGCGACATGCATACATCTCGTTCAATTTCTCGTCAAATCTGCGCGACATGCATACATCTCGTTCAATTTCTCATACAAATTTTTCAATAGGGATGCCATGCTTTTTTTAAATGTGCTTCTTACCGCTGCCTTTCCACTCCACTGAACTTGCCAGTATCTATAGCATCGACAAGTTCATAGACCAAACCGTCATGACATTAGTCGGGCAGCGGACTCGGGCGAGCGTCTCAGTGCGCGTTTTCAGAACATCGCAGACCGGGCGCCGTAGCAGAAATCTTCCTCGCGTCTGTGCTTGCTGCATACCCGAGTTGTAGCCGATGACTGTTTGCCGGTTTTATGTTTCGCGAGCCAAGCTTCACGCAGCTCCTTGTCCTGCGGCTACGTGTGAATAAGGCTGACACCGGTCTCCGTTGCGTACGTCCGGCACTGCGGCACCGAGCATACCATGTTGCGCGCCTTCAAAGGCAGCCACTACCTATTGTAGTGCTTTCAAGCGTTGTTAAGGAGACACTCGAAGCGGGAAAATTTCGCCACTAAATGAGGACCGCAGCGTACGAGGGAATTTAAACTCGTTTTCAGCTAGCTTCGGCGCGCCCGAAGCAGCCGACGCGGCCGCTATGTCCACGTGATCCCTCCTAGCACGTCACGCCGACGGTGGCGCCAGCTTTTCCAGTGGTGGAGCTCGAGGCCAATACTTTTAACATCGACAAATTGGGGTCGCGAGCATCGAAAAACAGAAGAATGTGAAATGAGAGTAACAGAAATTGTTTTATTTTTTTATTCTTTCCCGGAAAAATTAAAGATATCTGCGTATAAATTAAATTAAACTTTGCGGCTTACTTCCATTGCCTAGCGACAGGCGAACCGGCGAATGACGAGCCAGACATGAGCCAGATGTTTGCGTCATTCAGCAGACACACCGGCCCCGCACACTCTCAAGTTCAACAAATGGCCACAGAGGGCGAAAAATCAATCGAGGCGTGGTGGCTCGCGGACGCTCCTGTGGACGAGGCTTCAGCGACTTCGCTCGTAGCTAAGTACTCTTTTATCTTTATTAGCTAGTGTTTTGAAGTATTTTCTTTTGCATGGAGTAGGGGCGCAAATTTTGAATTTTTGGTAGGAGTAGGAAACGTACCGGCTTTGTCTAGGTCTGGCGGCTCCCCCGTTAGGCCTAGGGGGTAGTTCTTTCAGCTAGCTCTTCGGATTCTTACATGGAGTAGGGAGTGATAATTCTTTGTTTTTGCTTGGGATAGCGGTCGAGGTCGGGTTTGCGTGAGTGATTTGGCGAACTTGCTCGTTGGGCCTAGGGACGTAGGCCTAGCGATGAAATCGAAAAACGTGAAGGCCGCGGGGGACGGGGAGCAAGTGCAGTGCGACGAGTGCCTGCGCTGGTGCTTCCTCGACGAGACTGAATTCCAGAATTTAGCAGAAGCGGTGGGGTCTAGCTTCACGTGCAGGTCGTGCGAGGGCGTCAGGGAAGCCGTCCAAAAACTGGAAGGGAATTGGGCGGCTAAGTTTGAAGAGCTTAAGGCAAACCTGAGGGAGGAGCAGGAGAAGCGGGCAGCACTGCAGGCGAAGGTTGAAAATTTCGTCAAGGTGGAGGCGGCCCAGGCCGCGCAGTTGGTGAGGACTGTGGCCGAGCTTGGGGAGGCGAAAGAAAGGAGCGCCGAACTGCAAAGGCGGCTCGACGCTCTTGAGACTCGGGCAGCGGATAATGTCGGGTCAGGACACCAAAGCGAGGGCGAAGTGGGAGGCTGGGAGCCTAAGCAAGCGGTCGCCAGCTCGCCGCCGGTGAATCGGCGTAGCTATAGCGAAGCAGCGCAACACGCCCCGAGTGAGGCGACGCTGCAGCCACAGGAAGCCGGGAAGCAGGGAGAGGTAGGAGAGAGTGAAAGGGTGATTATCGCTGGCGACTCAAACATGGCTGGGTGCTCAAAATCAATTGTGGAGAGGGTGAAAGGCGACAAAAGAGTGGCGGTAGGGACATTTCCAGGGCAGACACTGGGTTCTGTCATGGAGCGAGCAAAAGAAAAGCTCACGGAAAATGCCCACGTGCGCAACCTTGTCGTAGTAGCAGGTGGGCTAAATGACGTCCTGAACAGGAAAGGGCCAGGACTAGGCCAGCGCTTGGCGAAGGGGGTGGACGACTTGCGCGAGCTATCCCCTCAGGTGCAGATCGTGGTGTGCACGGTGCCGGAGGTGCCTGTGCGTGACAGTCACGTACAAAGAGCCGTAATGGCTGCCAATGAGGCAATATGGAAAATGAGCCGAGAGAAAGGCTTCGAGGTTGTCGAAGTAAACAGGGAAGTGAGAAGTTGTGGTGGTTTTAAACGAGATGGGATCCACTTCAATTACAGGCTAGCACGAGAAGTGGGCTGGCGACTTGGGGGTCGCGCTGTTGCTTTTTTAGGGGGCCCGCGGGCGGTCAGGAGGTCAGAGTAGGTAGTAATAAAGAAGGTCCCCTAGGGGAACATCAGAAGAGCATCGCCGTCGATAAGAGAAAAAGTAGGAAAGCAAGAACAAGAGCTCGCCACGCAATAGGCTACATAAACATGCAGGGCGGCAGAAGAAAGGAAAAGTGGGCAGAGATTGAGGAGCAGTTACATAGAGAACAAATAGGGGTGTATGCGGTTACAGAAACGCACCTTAGAGACTCAGAAGAGCCGCCAGTTATTGAGAATTATGTATGGGAAGGGTGCAACAGAACTAAGTCGGAAAGAAAGGGAGGGGGAGTCAGAATGCTCATCCATCAGGGAGCCAAATGGAAAACAGTAAATTCAAAATGTTAAGAGCATCTTTGGTTATCAGGTACAATGAGTGGGAAAGAAACTTGGCTTGGAGTTACGTATTTGTGGACCGGAATAAATTGCACAGAAAAGAATAAAGAGTTAGTGGAATGCATAAGCGCTGATATTAGGGGTTTCGGGAATGGTGCTGAGATAGTCCTATTAGGTGACATGAATGCCCACATACAGGATTTAGATGGTTATACCGACAATAACGGGAAGTCAATGTTAGACCTTTGCGAGCAACATAACCTCGTGATCGTGAATACAGGGCCTAAGTGTGAAGGACAGATCACGTGGGAAGTGGGAAACCGGCAATCGACCATTGATTACTGTCTGATGACAGAAGGAATTCATGATAAGTTGAGAGAAATGGTCATCGATGAGGAAGGGTTTAGCAGCATAGGGAGGGACCATAAACGCATCATTTTGAAAATGGGATATGTAGTTGGGAAAGAGAGCAACGAAAGCAAAATGGCCAGTCCAAATTTGAACGCTGAACAAATAGCAAATATAGTCACTGGAGTGGAGGAAGAAATTGGCAAGTCGCCAAGTAAGGGGTGGGAATATGGTGAGCTTCTAAGTGTAGTAACGACAGAAATACGGAAAGAGAAACATGTTCATTGGAAAGGAAAAAAGAAACCGAAAAGCTGGTGGAACAAGGAGATACGAGAAGCGATCGCCGAACGACAGAAAGCATCTCGAGAGCACAGGCAGGCAAAGAAGGCGCAGTTGCCACAGGATGAAGTAACCAGTAAATGGGAAATATACCGGGAGAAAAAGTCTATGGTTCAAATACTGGTGCAAGCAAAATTAAAAGGTGAAAGTGAAAGTTGGTTGTCAGAAATACGTGAGAAAAAGAAGACCGCACCTAGAATATTTTGGAATCACATAATATTATTAGGCAGGAAGTCAACAACAATACAACAACATATCCTAGACGAAGATGAAAACAGGCTGGAAGGAGAAGCAGCAATAAATTACATCCAAAAAGTAACAGCCGAATCTTTCCAAGGCAAGGACGAGGTTGTATTTGAAGAAAAAAAGAGCATGAAAGAGACCCAAGGGGGAAAGGAGCTAGTGCTTACAAATTTAAACTGGAAGAAAGCGGAAGAGAAAATTCCTAAGCGCACAGCCACAGGGCTAGACGAGGTTCCCGTTAGGCTGATAAATGAACTGGGACCAAAAAGTAAGGAAGCTCTCGTGAAAGCAGTTGAAAAAACTTTAAAAGATAGACGAATACCAGACAGTTGGCGACAAAGTAGAATGAATTTCATTTATAAAGGTAAGGGGGAGAAAGACATAATTCACTCGTATAGACTGTTGACCATTACATCGGTAATATACAGGCTAGCAATGCAGGCAATCAATTAACTAGTCATAGCGTCAAGGTTTTTGTACTTGATTAACCACCGACAGCCTATTGGCATCGATGTGTTTCCTGGCCGTTGGCGTTCGAATACTACGGCGGTAAAACATTTTCGAAAGCATGCTGGTTTCGTCTGCGAGTCATTACATAGACTTGCTGTAAAGAGGTCTACTCTTGGCAAAAAATAGTGCCTCATTTTGTTTAGGCGTTGATTATCATAATGAATGCGGCGGAGGTTGAGGGAGTACGCTTGAAGGTACGTTTTTATGCCGTTGATCTCCATAACACCGTAAATATGCAAAGCGATGTCACAGAACACCCGATCATTGTGTGTTCTCCGTCATCGCTTGTTTGCTGTACGCCTACTAATTCTTCATTTCTTCAAGTGTTGTATCCTCCTTTTGTCCTTGTTCTCTTGTGCTTCACTTACAGTATGTCGTTCCGTCAGCTGTAATGCGCATTTGCAAAACCATTACGTTTGATAAGACGCAGTGGTTGTCATAATTTCACTACACATGTATTAAGCTGGCACATATATGGTTCAGATACAGATGCCTGCATGCGGACTTGCACGACGTTGATGCGGAGATTAGGATAATTATGACAGAGGCAGCTGACGGCCGTAAGTTGTTGCGTTCTTTCCGCCAAACTACCCGGCCTGGTAGTGCTGTAAAGATGCTGTATAAAAGTGACACGCGGTGACAGGGAAATTATTATACTTAGCAGCCGACCGTACGTTTTGTAGCTTAGGTCTTCTTTCTTGTGCGTTTGTGCTACCCTTATTAATGAGCCATATCTTGCCTATGTTCTTGACTATGTAACTGCGTTTGTGTGGATGCGTAGACGTGTGCTTTATGTTGTACTTGTAAAACGCAAATAAAATATTTTCAGGCTTACTCAATCTTTGGTGTCGTGTGCGTTTATTCCAGTCGAGGCCATCGTGCCACCTGGAAACCGCATTTTGTCAGTAGCCCTACACGAAATGCAACAGCTGGAGCGCGGCGGCACAACTCGGCGTAACGGCGGCGTAATAAACTAAAAACCGCTCGGGATGCCCTTAAAAGTCAGTTCAGAGTGTGCCTTAACTCGATATGACTCAGCGCTACATGTATTCTGCGCCTCGATCGTGCTCCCGCCAGTTTGGTTGCTGTGTGGCAAACGTAGCGCCTACTTAATATAGGCGCTACGTTTGCCACACAGCAACCAAACTGGCGTTACGTTTGCTACGTTTGCTACACAGAAACTAAACTGGCGGGAGCACGACAGAGGCGCAGCAACCAGAAACCCAGTAAAGCCACAGAACACCTGGTAAAGCGTGTGCAAAACCCCGTTTCCGTTTCTTGTTGTACAGCGCCACCTGTGGTCACATACTTTAGTTCACGACGCCACCGCTACGCTTATTTCAGTAGCACTGTTGAAGGTACAGTTTCCCTTCTCTAAATAGGTGTTCTGTGGACACACCGCCGAAGCGGGAGAGACCGGCCGCGCATTGGACTGCGGTCACCCGTCTGCCTGTTTTTCTATTTTGGGATTTAGCCTGGTTTGGTGGGCTCCCGGCGAATTATTGCGTTGATTCGGAACTTCGACATGGCAGCACTGCACTATTGGACTGTGCGACGTCTGTGCGACGCATTTCAAGCAATTAGGCTTACTGCCCGGCCACTGGCTAGAGTTGTGACGCAGTTAACGAAAAACAGCGTGGCCGTCGTGGAGCAGTTAATTTGAATTAAAGAATCGTACTGGGAGATGTTTGCGACGCTTCCTATAAGCCCCAATATTGTTTTAACTAATTTGGGTAGTTTTTGGGCAGGCTAGTCGCACAGGGTGCTGTGACGCAGTTTCGCGTGTACGGAATTTTACTGCGACAAATTTTGGCGCTTTCTCTGACTGCCAACATTATTGAAACTAATTTAATTACTTTTTGGACTACCTTCGAGTGCAGTGGGCGCGCCTGGCGCTGTGACTCGGTTAGCGAAATATCAGGAGATATTTTGTTGTGTGGAGTCGTCTGGGGAGCACCGCGTCACACGAGTCGCTGCCAACAAAATATCTCCGATCGCGCCCCTGGTGACGGCGAATGCGACGGTCGTAGAGGGCTCCACTGAAGGCCCGTTTATAGTCCGACCATAGAGAAAGGAATACAACAAGAGCAGACACTCCCATAGAGCCCAGCGGCCGAATTGACTGCAGCGCACCAAGCCGTCGATGTTAAAACCTGAAGCACACTTCCGGTTTCGGTTTCGTGCGCGCGCGTTTTGAATTCTAGCTGGTGCGCGTCACGCCGGCTCCGTTTCCTTTTTTTTTTTTGCTTTTGCAGCAAATATTTATTTCCATATTTATTTCTTATTTATTAAATATTTATTTGCAAATTATTTTATTAAGTAAAATTGATTGCGAACGATCTTCACAAGCCTCTATTGAATATGTGCCACGTGCAATTTCATAAAGACGCAAGACACCTTGTGAAATGTAGAAAAATTAACGTTTATTTTATTCTTTGTAAATGCTCGTCGCGGGCTTTTGTGAATTCATTCAGTGTTGTGGCACCAGGTAAGCAGCAGTAGTTTCCGCAGGAAGCTCCACCAGACGACGTGAGCTGAAAAAATTACAAGCGTTATTTTGGTATTAACATTTAAGAATAATGCCTGTAGAGGCGAAGCGTGCGAAAGTGGTGAGTGGGCGGCATTACAAACAAAAGCAGTTCGTATTTACACACAGGGCGTAGGAAATAACCGACTCGTCCCAAGCAATACCGTGCATACCACAAACACATTCTAATTCCAAGCATTCCCTTCTTCCCAATACTTATTTCATGCACTTTAATAGCACGAATGCGCGGGCAACGGCGCGTTTAGCGAACTTGGCTACAACCGACGCGGTAGTACGCTACGAATACACAGAGGTGGCCACAACACAGGCTCTCAACCAGAGCACCAGAGCATGCTGGACGCTCGCAGAATTCCTTCTACTCGCACTCAAGAGAACATGTGTGGGTGCCGTTCAGAAGACAGAATTTTCGAGTTACTAGTTCCTGGCGTTTGATCTCCTTGGCTTATCACTTGTACGTTCTGCAGGCGCAAGCAACGCACTCCCGTGTTATCACTCTTGACGATTGTTCGTCGCGTTTTCGACAAGCGTGGGTACCGAAAGAAGGCTTAAATTGTTGCGGGGACATAAAAATTGCGACAAATTTGTCGCAGTAAGATTCAGTGCGCGCCGAACTAACTCACCACGGCCGAGCTGCTTTTCGCTGCGTCACAACAGGCGCGGCGAGCGGGCCTCATAACATAAAAGTATCGAAAATAATTTTCAACACTATTGGGCGTCAGAGAAAGAAAAGCGCCATGAACTTGTCAGTGCATTAAAGCGAGTAACCGCGCCCCACGGCCGAGCTGATTTTCGCTAACCGAGTCACAGCGCCAGGCGCGCCCACTGCACTCGAAGGTAGTCCAAAAAGTAATTAAATTAGTTTCAATAATGTTGGCAGTCAGAGAAAGCGCCAAAATTTGTCGCAGTAAAATTCCGTACACGCGAAACTGCGTCACAGCACCCTGTGCGACTAGCCTGCCCAAAAACTACCCAAATTAGTTAAAACAATATTGGGGCTTATAGGAAGCGTCGCAAACATCTTCCAGTACGATTCTTTAATTCAAATTAACTGCTCCACGACGGCCACGCTGTTTTTCGTTAACTGCGTCACAACTCTAGCCAGTGGCCGGGCAGTAAGCCTAATTGCTTGAAATGCGTCGCACAGACGTCGCACAGTCCAATAGTGCAGTGCTGCCATGTCGAAGTCAAGAATGTGTCGAAGTTTTATTCTCCACATTCCAAATTCCAGCCACCTTGCTTGTCTTTCTATTGGGATCAGGCTGCACGAAGTGTAAAAAGGTAAAAACAGAAAAAGCAAAATCTGATTGCCAAACAAAACATGCGTCCAAGTGTGTATGCTGCTCCCTAGACTTGGTATACCTGATCCCGTTACCTTGTGATGAGGTGTAACACGAGAGTGCAGAAGCACCACTATCCATTCACTTCGTCTTGACTGCCTTACTATTTGGTCAGTTACCGTCACTCATGCGGATGTAACCCCATGCTCAATGACACACTTATGCTTTCCCATCATTGCAACAAATTAATGAGCGAAATAATTGAAACATTACGTATCAACAAATTACGAGAGAAATGTATTAGCCAGGCTTAAATTGTGACCCTTGTGACCAAGAAATGCAATTATCTAGATGTGTGTCCTGAGTGAAATGAATTATTGTTACGTTTCTCTTTTTGTACATGTATACCATTCTCTAACATTGTTTTGTTATCACGTGGCTTTGTGAATCTACTTTTGCACTTTATTTTTCTTGTTGTGTATACTGTTGCTTCAGGACATATATATATCTATGTATATATTAGCATTTTCCTTAAACAAATATTTTTCTTGTGTATACAGTGCCAAGTCTTTACTTTCTTCACCTCTCTTCTTTTGTCTGTGTTACATCGTGCTGCCAAGCAAGACATCGCTATAAATCTGCCCCCCCTTGCCCATCTTTCAGTTATTCTGCACTGTGTGTAATTCATTACTGACCTTTATATATTCCATGTATCTTGCAAATTGCTTCTGAACATTTTTCGCAAGAAAAGCTTTAGGTCCGTGAATGAAACGTGAGCTCCACTTTCAGGGCCTCTATAAGTGATGGATGCTTCTTCCTAATCTGTGAGCCAGAGATGTATCCTAGGCAGCCTCTACAGGGGGCCCTAGTCAAAATTTGCAAAAGAGAAGGGGGACCTCACTGCACACTATGAGCGCTAAAATGCCAGCATTCTCAGGGGAAGCCTGGGCCCTCAGGACTCGGACTCTGCCGGTGCTGCAAGCTCATTTCATTCTAAGCCACGGCGAGCAGGCACCATATGCAATTAGGCCATGCACAGATACTTGTGTAATTAGCTTAGGACCACGTTTTTGTGGTTTTTATATGTTTTTATTACTTTCACTGTGCTAAGGCAGTCAATGTGTAGTAATATAGCTTTATGAATGCTTGTGCCTATAATATGGGGAAAGTAACTGTTAGTGCTTTGCTTGTAAGGATGCTTGTTTGCAGATTAACAGCCTCACATGCAATATAAGAAGGTCCCAGTGCTGCAAACAATACTCTTGCTTGTGATTTTGAGGCATCAGTGATGAACTCTGAGCATGTATACTTCTATTTCAGTTATAAGTATTGCAGTTGCATATATGCACACCTAGCACATGCTTGGAAGCTTAAGGAATGAGGTGTCGCACTCTTTGCATTGTTACTGTTAAGGTGGCAAATGCTTAGCATGGGTCATTAAACGATTTCCAAGGATCGATCTGTCCAAGATCTGGCAACAATGCTCTTAACATGCATGTGAATGGCAGTCTGCATGTTGGCCATGTAGGTAGCTCAGAGTATTTGACATGCCATATACTACAGTGTGGCAACAGTGTTCAGAATCTGAGTGAATGTTAGCATGAGGCTACTAAGTGGCGCACTTGACTGGGGATGCAGAGGTTGAGGGAGTAGAAGGGAGGTGGGGTGGGGTCGGGGCTTTGACAGCCACATACAGACATCTTGGGGAAGGGGGGATGTGTCCTTCGTGCCCCCCCTCTGTATATGCCACTGGCGTTGCTACAGGAGTTGAGCACTTGGGGCACATTTCTTAGTCAGCTTTAGGTGATCCCTAAGCCCAAGTGATGGATTGTCTAAGGGCTGCTCCAGGACAAAATTTCTGAAGAGATATCTCCTGTGTCCGGGTAAGGTCACAGGCAAGGAGCAGACTTATCGGGGAAGTAAGGCACATATATACGTGTCCCACCAGAGGCAAGATTCCAGTGCGTGGTTGGGATCTATTGGGATTACAGTTAGGTTAGGTGGAGGAATACATTTAGGTGTCACAAATGAGGCAGTTGATTGAGCCAATTGGACTGCCCAAATGGTTGAACTAATTCCATCTGCGCCCTTGTACTCAGTGCACCTCAATACTGAGATGTAAGGAAGTGTAGAGTCTGAATTTATTGACAGATTTGTAGCATTCTTAACTGTAACTTGTTTGAGCTGCTTCAATGCAGTAAGTGACTGAATCTTTTATCGTAAGTGATAGAGAGGGACTTGCACTATTATGATGTGGGGTGCTAGATGGACTAGATGGCATCATGAGAGGCTTTCAATGCAATTCAAGTAGTATGGTGAGCTGGGCGTTTCTGCCTTGTATGTGACGAAAAAATCAATAGCGGGGTGAGATGGGCTCACATAGTTTTGTTATGCTCAGCATATGTCACAGATGCTTATTTCAGGTAAGCCTCACAAGATTCCATAGCGCCATGTTGTGTAACAAGATTTTTTTATATCTGGAAATATGTAGTTAGAAAGAACCTGATGGGCTCAGTGTATACCGATTGTCATTGATCGTCAACTTGCCCTCCCTAAAGTCGCATTGATACGGCTTATTTAGCTTTCTAGAAAGTGTAGGAGATGATGCGATCTATCAATTTGCATAGACAGCTACAGTAAGTATCACAGACCTGTTGCTAGCTGCCATAAATGGATCCTAATCTTGCTCCATGAGAAGAGGAATTACAATGGCTTTCTTTTTTATGCAGAACAAAGATGCCTGAAATGACAGATTTTGTTTTATAATTTAAAGAATCATTAGTGTTTCAGGATGCAAGTGAATTAATATCTTGTTTATCTATAATTCCATCAAGTGCCAGGGGCAGACTTATTACAGAAATTTAAGGAGGCTTTAAGCTCAGAATGATAATAGCTATAATGTGGAGCATATTTGAAGTTTACTTGTTTTCGTTCAGCAATTTCACATAAAAGAATCTTAATAATACGCATCACTATAGGAATTAAATAGGTCCGAAATGTGAAGCTCCCACCCTCCCCAGGTGCATTCTTTGCCTGACCTCGTAATGTGTTCCCTTAATTGATAATTGGCCAATGGCAAAGCATGGGTTTGCTTCTGTTTAAGCCTTCCAAACTCAACAAGCAACCACGACTGGGTCACCGTACCTTTCATTATACATTATCTTGAATACATATTCAAGGTCTTCGGGACCGGCCCAGTTTACTATTACTCTTTCAAGGATCCGCTCAACTTACTCGAGGATAAGCACGAGGACGCGGCTAATCCCGGGAACGCAAGAAAAGAAAGCTTCTGTTTATAATCGAGCACAATTAATTGTGGCGGCCACATCGGTTTCTCCGCGATCCGAGTCAGTAATATTTGCGCAGCTATGATGACATTAAGACGCACGGCGCTGCAGGAAAAGGGGTGTCAAAACTGGTTCACTGGTTGCTTCGATCTCGAAAACGAATCGTAGTGACCGACTTTCGTGCTAGACAGCTAGCAAAGAACTCGTATGGGTCCGACCCTTTGAGGAAACGTTCGAGTGACAGTGCGAAGACTGCAGTTTCACGCATCTGTCACACTGTATATAAATCCATATTGCGGCGTTCGGAGATTGCTGTAAACACAGCGTGTGGCGACGTAAACGTAGGCATGTACGCTTGCAGCGCTTGTCGTCTGCTGCTCCAGAGAGGAAACGGGGGAGAAGCGTGCGTGTGCTTGTGGCCCCACCACATTCCTCGGGCTCTCGGGTGACGCACGAGACGCTCAAAAAAATTGCTTTCCATCTCTGCAGGCACCTGATAGATAGCAAAATATTTTTCTGCCTTGTATATTGAACGCTGACTATTATTATAGCGAAACGCATGACAGTATAGTTGAAATAATTTTGCGTTGATGTCTTTAATCAAAATGTGTACATTAATGAACAAATAAGACAATTTTCTTTTATATCTTTGGAAGTTAAACGCATTGTTTAGTAAGATTTGATATATTTCAATTGTTTTTAGTTTAATTTATTAAAGTGACGTCACTTTCGTGCGTTGCAGGAGTCGATTCTGTGTGGAGTCGTCTGGGGAGCACCGCGTCACACGAGTCGCTGCCCACACAGAATCGACTCCTGCAACGCACGAAAGTGACGTCACTTTAATAAATTAAACTAAAAACAATTGAAATATATCAAATCTTACTAAACAATGCGTTTAACTTCCAAAGATATAAAAGAAAATTGTCTTATTTGTTCATTAATGTACACATTTTGATTAAAGACATCAACGCAAAATTATTTCAACTATACTGTCATGCGTTTCGCTATAATAATAGTCAGCGTTCAATATTACAAGGCAGAAAAATATTTTGCTATCTATCAGGTGCCTGCAGAGATGGAAAGCAATTTTTTTGAGCGTCTCGTGCGTCACCCGAGAGCCCGAGGAATGTGGTGGGGCCACAAGCACACGCACGCTTCTCCCCCGTTTCCTCTCTGGAGCAGCAGACGACAAGCGCTGCAAGCGTACATGCCTACGTTTACGTCGCCACACGCTGTGTTTACAGCAATCTCCGAACGCCGCAATATGGATTTATATACAGTGTGACAGATGCGTGAAACTGCAGTCTTCGCACTGTCACTCGAACGTTTCCTCAAAGGGTCGGACCCATACGAGTTCTTTGCTAGCTGTCTAGCACGAAAGTCGGTCACTACGATTCGTTTTCGAGATCGAAGCAACCAGTGAACCAGTTTTGACACCCCTTTTCCTGCAGCGCCGTGCGTCTTAATGTCATCATAGCTGCGCAAATATTACTGACTCGGATCGCGGAGAAACCGATGTGGCCGCCACAATTAATTGTGCTCGATTATAAACAGAAGCTTTCTTTTCTTGCGTTCCCGGGATTAGCCGCGTCCTCGTGCTTATCCTCGAGTAAGTTGAGCGGATCCTTGAAAGAGTAATAGTAAACTGGGCCGGTCCCGAAGACCTTGAATATGTATTCAAGATAATGTATAATGAAAGGTACGGTGACCCAGTCGTGGTTGCTTGTTGAGTTTGGAAGGCTTAAACAGAAGCAAACCCATGCTTTGCCATTGGCCAATTATCAATTAAGGGAACACATTACGAGGTCAGGCAAAGAATGCACCTGGGGAGGGTGGGAGCTTCACATTTCGGACCTATTTAATTCCTATAGTGATGCGTATTATTAAGATTCTTTTATGTGAAATTGCTGAACGAAAACAAGTAAACTTCAAATATGCTCCACATTATAGCTATTATCATTCTGAGCTTAAAGCCTCCTTAAATTTCTGTAATAAGTCTGCCCCTGGCACTTGATGGAATTATAGATAAACAAGATATTAATTCACTTGCATCCTGAAACACTAATGATTCTTTAAATTATAAAACAAAATCTGTCATTTCAGGCATCTTTGTTCTGCATAAAAAAGAAAGCCATTGTAATTCCTCTTCTCATGGAGCAAGATTAGGATCCATTTATGGCAGCTAGCAACAGGTCTGTGATACTTACTGTAGCTGTCTATGCAAATTGATAGATCGCATCATCTCCTACACTTTCTAGAAAGCTAAATAAGCCGTATCAATGCGGCTTTAGGGAGGGCAAGTTGACGATCAATGACAATCGGTATACACTGAGCCCATCAGGTTCTTTCTAACTACATATTTCCAGATATAAAAAAATCTTGTTACACAACATGGCGCTATGGAATCTTGTGAGGCTTACCTGAAATAAGCATCTGTGACATATGCTGAGCATAACAAAACTATGTGAGCCCATCTCACCCCGCTATTGATTTTTTCGTCACATACAAGGCAGAAACGCCCAGCTCACCATACTACTTGAATTGCATTGAAAGCCTCTCATGATGCCATCTAGTCCATCTAGCACCCCACATCATAATAGTGCAAGTCCCTCTCTATCACTTACGATAAAAGATTCAGTCACTTACTGCATTGAAGCAGCTCAAACAAGTTACAGTTAAGAATGCTACAAATCTGTCAATAAATTCAGACTCTACACTTCCTTACATCTCAGTATTGAGGTGCACTGAGTACAAGGGCGCAGATGGAATTAGTTCAACCATTTGGGCAGTCCAATTGGCTCAATCAACTGCCTCATTTGTGACACCTAAATGTATTCCTCCACCTAACCTAACTGTAATCCCAATAGATCCCAACCACGCACTGGAATCTTGCCTCTGGTGGGACACGTATATATGTGCCTTACTTCCCCGATAAGTCTGCTCCTTGCCTGTGACCTTACCCGGACACAGGAGATATCTCTTCAGAAATTTTGTCCTGGAGCAGCCCTTAGACAATCCATCACTTGGGCTTAGGGATCACCTAAAGCTGACTAAGAAATGTGCCCCAAGTGCTCAACTCCTGTAGCAACGCCAGTGGCATATACAGAGGGGGGGGCACGAAGGACACATCCCCCCTTCCCCAAGATGTCTGTATGTGGCTGTCAAAGCCCCGACCCCACCCCACCTCCCTTCTACTCCCTCAACCTCTGCATCCCCAGTCAAGTGCGCCACTTAGTAGCCTCATGCTAACATTCACTCAGATTCTGAACACTGTTGCCACACTGTAGTATATGGCATGTCAAATACTCTGAGCTACCTACATGGCCAACATGCAGACTGCCATTCACATGCATGTTAAGAGCATTGTTGCCAGATCTTGGACAGATCGATCCTTGGAAATCGTTTAATGACCCATGCTAAGCATTTGCCACCTTAACAGTAACAATGCAAAGAGTGCGACACCTCATTCCTTAAGCTTCCAAGCATGTGCTAGGTGTGCATATATGCAACTGCAATACTTATAACTGAAATAGAAGTATACATGCTCAGAGTTCATCACTGATGCCTCAAAATCACAAGCAAGAGTATTGTTTGCAGCACTGGGACCTTCTTATATTGCATGTGAGGCTGTTAATCTGCAAACAAGCATCCTTACAAGCAAAGCACTAACAGTTACTTTCCCCATATTATAGGCACAAGCATTCATAAAGCTATATTACTACACATTGACTGCCTTAGCACAGTGAAAGTAATAAAAACATATAAAAACCACAAAAACGTGGTCCTAAGCTAATTACACAAGTATCTGTGCATGGCCTAATTGCATATGGTGCCTGCTCGCCGTGGCTTAGAATGAAATGAGCTTGCAGCACCGGCAGAGTCCGAGTCCTGAGGGCCCAGGCTTCCCCTGAGAATGCTGGCATTTTAGCGCTCATAGTGTGCAGTGAGGTCCCCCTTCTCTTTTGCAAATTTTGACTAGGGCCCCCTGTAGAGGCTGCCTAGGATACATCTCTGGCTCACAGATTAGGAAGAAGCATCCATCACTTATAGAGGCCCTGAAAGTGGAGCTCACGTTTCATTCACGGACCTAAAGCTTTTCTTGCGTAAAATGTTCAGAAGCAATTTGCAAGATACATGGAATATATAAAGGTCAGTAATGAATTACACACAGTGCAGAATAACTGAAAGATGGGCAAGGGGGGGCAGATTTATAGCGATGTCTTGCTTGGCAGCACGATGTAACACAGACAAAAGAAGAGAGGTGAAGAAAGTAAAGACTTGGCACTGTATACACAAGAAAAATATTTGTTTAAGGAAAATGCTAATATATACATAGATATATATATGTCCTGAAGCAACAGTATACACAACGAGAAAAATAAAGTGCAAAAGTAGATTCACAAAGCCACGTGATAACAAAACAATGTTAGAGAATGGTATACATGTACAAAAAGAGAAACGTAACAATAATTCATTTCACTCAGGACACACATCTAGATAATTGCATTTCTTGGTCACAAGGGTCACAATTTAAGCCTGGCTAATACATTTCTCTCGTAATTTGTTGATACATAATGTTTCAATTATTTCGCTCATTAATTTGTTGCAATGATGGGAAAGCATAAGTGTGTCATTGAGCATGGGGTTACATCCGCATGAGTGACGGTAACTGACCAAATAGTAAGGCAGTCAAGACGAAGTGAATGGATAGTGGTGCTTCTGCACTCTCGTGTTACACCTCATCACAAGATAACGGGATCAGGTATACCAAGTCTAGGGAGCAGCATACACACTTGGACGCATGTTTTGTTTGACAATCAGATTTTGCTTTTTCTGTTTTTACCTTTTTACACTTCGTGCAGCCTGATCCCAATGGAAAGACAAGCAAGGTGGCTGGAATTTGGAATGTGGAGAATAAAAACGGATGGCATGTACACATTCTTACCTTTTGATGAGCAGCCAGTCATCAACATGCAACAAGTTTGGAGGGTCCACCTGTTCTCCATGTCTTTATGGAGAACAGGTAGTCTAGCCATAAAACATATCTATAAAATAGGCCTATCCATAAAACAGCATAACAACAATTTATTATTACATTATATTTTTTAAATTTATTTATTTGGCAAATACTATCAGCCTTGTATAGGCTGTGACATGAAGTGTGATATAATGTGCACCTGCTTACCTTTCAGTACAGCCCTTTTCCTTGGCAACAATCTACTTTTCAATAACAAAACTGTCACGTACTTTTCTCAGTGGTGTAGATATGCTGGATATATATACAGTGTCTTCAAAGTCTTAAATCATAGCATTGCCTCCAGTTGAAGGCTTAAGCTGCAATGCTGCAGTGCACATGGAGTGCCAGCTTCCAAACCATTGTGCGTAAGGGCTCTGGAAAGGCACAGAGTGCTTGGTAAAAGACCACACCAGTTCAAATGCTTTATCTTCTCATCTCCTCATGCATTTTAGCAAAGACAAACATCACTTATAGGCTTGTAATTTTAACAGCAGATATATTTTACACTCCTATACAGCAAGTAATTTTAAGCCTGTATACAGCCAATATTAATTATTTATAGCAATCCATTTTTAAGTGTTAAATGTATCATGAAACATTCATGGCATTCTTTAGTCATTCCAGGCCCTTGTACTATTAAACATCAGACATAATCAGACAAAAAGGGACATCAGCATAAAAAGAATATGCAAGGCTCTGACTTGCCTAAACTTGACCATGATTGCTACAGAAAGGTAGTTTTGGCACTTTTAAGCACCTGGCAGCTGGAACTATGCGCCAGCTAGCACTGCTTTAACCAGCACTCCCACTCCCACCACTGCATCTTAGGTTATATAACGACATTTATATAATGACCAGTGTGACATTTTTAGAGGCATTCACCTGCCGTACATTGTGTTACCTGTGCACATTCACAGAGAACTAACAGTTAATTCTAGCACGCAAAGAAATGCAAACTTTCGTTAAAAATTATCTATGCCGTAAGCTGCGCACATATGCTGTTAAATAAAAGAGTCACGTAAAGGTTATATTGATGCTTCTTTATTCCCAGTAAAGCGAATAATGATTGCAGTGAACGGACCTTTATGTATAGGTATTAACCATAAGGCCAAAACTGCCTTTCTGTCACAATCATAGTCAAGTTTAGGCAAGTCAGAGCCTTGTGCATGTTCTTTTTACCCCGATGTCCCTTTTTCTTAGCACACTGCTATGTTCTGGTGAAGCTTTCATTTCTACCACCTGTAGTATTGTCCTTACAAACAAAATAATGCAACTTGTTTTTAATTTACAATGTTCTTTCTTTATTTTGATTTTTTTCATCAAAACTTGACATTTGAAGTGAATTGTAAAACTGATAATTTGTGATACAAGAACAATATTGTGCAAAGTTGTTGAATAGGTTAAGGTCTCAGAGTCTACCAAATTTCAACAGGCTCCACGGATTGGTATAGTTGATAAAAAACCGTAGATATAGCAACTTTTGAAAATTGTAGCAAATTAAGCAGTTATGCTAAAACACTAGTAATATATTGTATTTCACATTGTTAATTTCCAAGAATGCCTTGTGCATGAAATAGGTGCCTCCGCACTGAGGAGTTTCCCAATTTTTTTTTCCTCCTAAATATTCATTTGGCATAGAAGTCATGTTCACTTTCATGCTACTGAGTGATACTATGTGCATAAAATATAAAATATTCTATCGAATCTAAAATATAAATTTTTTGACCCCTGTTGACCTCTCGTGTGATCACGCAGCATGGAGACGATGGAAACTGACACAATTTAAACATCATACGTGAGACAGGTTTTCAAAGTTGTCTGCATTCCTGCATGCTTGACTGCAAAAGATGTCTAAATGTGTAAGCGTGGTGCTGCCACATCAGCACACAGCAGAGACATTAGTGATGGCCAAGGCTTTACTAGCTATCGAAATAAAGCTTTACATGTTGCCTTAGATATGATGTGCATCTTATAAGTATGCAGCACTTTCCTGTGAAAATTGATTTAAGAGAGCAAGATACCTTTTGCCAACAATTGAAGCAAAACAAGTAGCCTCAAGGCAGCTTTTGTAGGCTAAAATAGCTTCACTTGTTCAGGGAACATGCTGGTTTACCCACACAGGTACTAATGCAGCCTATACTTTCTAATAAAGCACATCTCATAGCAGCTGACATCTTTGCCTAACTTCTTTCTTTTCTCATCACAAAGCCATCACATATGAACCTCGAATATTCTCATAGTAATAAATGAGAGCACAAAAGTACACATTAGCCTGCCCGTAGTTTCCAGGCCTCAATTTTTCTTCTCTTCGATGCTGTCTAGAATCATCGCCAACTTTCCTAGATGATTTTGTGGGGCAGGATCTGATCGCATGCATAATTAGTGTCTCACAGTCTTGCAATAAGCCTTTCCTTCATGTCAATTGGACAGGTGTGTGCATATAAAAGAAAAATAATTTTTAATGCTGTAAATGGGTTGATGACGGCGATCCATCCTACGTTGCCCTGAAAATCATAGCCTCGGTAAATTGCACAGTGTCCTGTAGGCATCCTGATATCTCACGTAAGAAATAGCTGTATAATTACTTCTAAACATTATTCTTGTATTAGTGCTAATATAAGTACAGTGCCATACAGCAAGAGGTCAGAAAATGTCATTATCTTGGGAGGATCTCTGTATAAATGAGAAGAGAGAGCTACAACTAACAGAGAGATCAGTTATCGTAGCTGTCTTACATGCTTGCACAGAATGACAAGTTCCATAATTGTGCTAAGCTGGGCATGCAATTTACGCATTTGGATTGAGATAAGACTTGATTCAGTACCATTATTGCCCTCACTTCTCAGATGGTGAAATCTAGTATAGCCGACCGCTGAGCACTCGGTCAACGAAACTGTGCTTGATAGGTGATACATGGTGAAATTTTAAAAAACTTGCAAGTTGGTGTGTCACCTCAGAGTGAGCTCTACCAGCACTTGGTTGAATTCCGTATACTAAGTCCAAAGTCAAGGTCGATGACTTCCAGACTGGCCTAGGCTAGTTCGAGCCTGAACCAGAAGAATGAATTCCAAGGCTAAGGAGAGGTAGCTCATTAATTGTTAGCATGACTGATGGGTTGATTCCTACCTCAAAGTCAGTTTTGAAGACTGACCTTACTTCTCCTTATCTTAATTGTTAGTAACATGAATGCAGCAGGACTTTCTTATATATAGTTGGGGACCAACACTCTCTGCATATTCAGTGAGTATGTCAAAAGCATTTTGCAGCTGTTAAATTGCATATCAAGATTCCCATACGTTGATCAAATCGTCATGTCATCAGCATAAATAAAGAACGCAATGCTTGTGATGTCTTGAAGCCTCCATGCAGGACAAATGATGAACAGCAAGGGGGCCAGAACAGAGCCATGTGGCACACTGTGGTTTGAAGCACAGCTAGGATCCAATATGAAAACAATTTACATGCACACTAATTCTTCTCAGACTCAAAAATATGAGTACCACTTTTGTTACCTGCTTTGGTAGACAAAAGTCTTCCATGTTTCAAAAATTACCTAAATTATGTTCTGCATTATTGCATGCATTGGTTGTATCAGTTGCCACCACCGTCCACAACTAGTGGCTGTGAGGGGAGACAAGCAGGACACCACCTGACAGGAGAGACAGGCCATCCTCTGTGCCTAAGTACAACCTGAATCCAATCTGTACTGCTGGGTACATTTAATTTTTATATTCAAGCTCCCATGTTTTTCAAGGTGCATACATGGCCATCATTAATTTCATTAACCAATTTATGTCTGCTTCAGGATTGAAAGCTTCAGTCATATCCTTGCCTTGCATTAGCTGACTCCATTCTGGGCCAGTGAGTTATGCTATCTCGAATTACACCTCCCAATCCTCTGCTGCACATTGGTGCCCTCCTTTCCTCTAGCACCAATTTTGGTACTTTTATAGATTATCAGGTAACTGTCTTGTATATTATATATGATGACTGATAATTTCTAGTATCATCTATTCCTTGTTAATATATAGGATATTATACATCACGCTGCAGATAAAATTTATATGTCCAGTAGCAAGTATTATCAGTGCAAATGTGGCAATGTATAAAAGACTGAGTGAACAGCAGCAATGCAAGGAAATTAAGTGATGGTTGATTGGCTGTGAAATTAGATGCATGCGGGGGCTAACCCACAATTTTTTAATAGAAAATTTGCCACATGTATTGCGATTACAAGCCAATCTTGCAATTTCATAATAGGAGTGTGCAAATATTCAAAATTTCGGATATGAATCAAATAGTCTTTGCTATTCAATTCGTATTTGATTCGAGAATTCACTATTTGAAGTTGTCGAATAGTACATTTGTTTTGTTCGAACACTGTAAAAGACAACAACACTTCTTGCAGTCTACAAGGAGGAAGACTGATATACATGAAGAATCGTTGAATGGTTATAGTGCAGGACAACTGTGATTGTTGCGCAGATGATCCAGTTTCTGAACAAAGATATGGAGGAGGTCATTTACATGCTATAGTTGAGTATAAGCATGTCGTGCCTTAGGAAGACTTTGCATTTGCTCTGTCTAATTAGACAAAGCAATTTATTGTTTGGTCAATCTCTCCATATGCTTCGATTCCTTCAAAATGATATGCAAGGCTGCAGTATTGCCCTTAACTCCTTCACTGAGCTGTATACTCTACTATACTCTACTACATGTGTTTGGGACATGCTGTTCATTTTCTTTCATTTGTGTCATGGTCATTGTGCACAAGATATGATTGTGCTTTCCTTTGCTTCTCATTTACAAGCTTCCTAGTTGACTTGACATCTAGTTGTTAATGGCACTATACGCATCCAAAAAGGCCAGCAAGTCTGTTTTTCCTTAACAGACTCTACCGCATTTTTCATTTCGTTATTTTAGAAATTGGGAATATTCAATATTTGATTCGATATTCAGAGGTAATTTTTCCTGAATATTGCAATCGATTCAATCAGAAAATTTCATTATCCAAGCATGCCTATTCAATATTAAAGCTGCAACAATAAAATGCTTAGGTTTCAGTGCATGAGAATAATGTCATTTATAATTGCTGAATGTTGTGGCTTACGTACTGCGTGCATAACTTTGCCGCTTATATTATAAGCAAGAAAGGCGCAAGAAGATTGCTTGGAGGCAGGGGAAAGCTGAAAAGTGAAGCTTGCTTGACATCATGTCAAGCATTGAGGGCCCCTAGATGATAGTGATGGCTGGCAGCCAGCTCAGGTATAAAATTGGATTTGTCTTATTTTTTTTCCTCAGTGGCTCTGACGAAGTGACATAGGAGCGCTGCGCCAAGAAGGCTGCAGCAGAGAGAGCTCACAGTGCTTTGCACAAAGGGAGTGACAGACTGTGAGGAGTTGAAAGATACTTCTTAATTTTGAGAGCTGATGCTATCTTGGCATACATATGCTATTATCTGAAAGTTGCACATATCTACTAGGAGTTCCTTGAGATTTTCAGTTTTTTTTATACATGCTGTGATTTGTGTGCAAAAAGGCATGGAATGTTTTCGTTCATCTTATGAATGAAACCACTTTTTATTGATTCACTATTTTTGTATTTTACTAAGCATACAAGCCGTAGAATCCTTAAGTTTTGCAGTGACGTGCATAAATGTTGATATAACTAATATTGCATTGCACAGCACTTCCTTCGTTTCAAGCAGCTATGCACAGACATGCGTGCAATGACAGAATGAATGTTTGCATTTACCGTCGGTGCTCAGCGTTGCCCATGTATTAATTAAGTTTACTGATACCTTTAGCTACTTCTGCTGCAAGATTTATGGCAACGCTTGTGTAGTCTTGTTAAGCTTGACGGAGCTGTAACGACATCACCTGGTCTGCCTGAAAAAGACACATTGAGGTGCAAACTTGTGCACAGTGGCACAAAATGTTTTCACTTCACATCACGCGCAAAAGCGCCACCTGTGCTTTCATGGCATTTCATGCAGCCGTACTTCTGCCGCGGGTTTTACCTCAACGCTTGGGCGGTGCGGTGAAGTTCGACAAGTTTGTTATTATGTCGCACGATATGACCGAATTTCACGCTTTGAGACGGCATCTTGAGCGGAGGGCCAGCAAATGGTTACATTCACCTTAAGCACAAGCGCACTGTGGAGTCACTCGTTCGATTCCACGATGTGTTTGCGTCTGCCGAGGGCTTTACCTCAACGCTTGGGCGCTGCGGTGAAGTTCGACAAGTTTGTTATTATGTCGCACGATATGACCGAATTTCACGATTTGAGACGGCATCTTGAGCGGAGGGCCAGCAAATGGTTACATTCACCTTAAGCACAAGCGCACTGTGGAGTCACTCGTTCGATTCCACGATGTGTTTGCGTCTGCCGAGGGCTTTACCTCAACGCTTGGGCGGTGCGGTGAAGTTCGACAAGTTTGTTATTATGTCGCACGATATGACCGAATTTCACGCTTTGAGACGGCATCTTGAGCGGAGGGCCAGCAAATGGTTACATTCACCTTAAGCACAAGCGCACTGTGGAGTCACTCGTTCGATTCCACGATGTGTTTGCGTCTGCCGAGGGCTTTACCTCAACGCTTGGGCGCTGCGGTGAAGTTCGACAAGTTTGTTATTATGTCGCACGATATGACCGAATTTCACGATTTGAGACGGCATCTTGAGCGGAGGGCCAGCAAATGGTTACATTCACCTTAAGCACAAGCGCACTGTGGAGTCACTCGTTCGATTCCACGATGTGTTTGCGTCTGCCGAGGGCTTTACCTCAACGCTTGGGCGGTGCGGTGAAGTTCGACAAGTTTGTTATTATGTCGCACGATATGACCGAATTTCACGCTTTGAGACGGCATCTTGAGCGGAGGGCCAGCAAATGGTTACATTCACCTTAAGCACAAGCGCACTGTGGAGTCACTCGTTCGATTCCACGATGTGTTTGCGTCTGCCGAGGGCTTTACCTCAACGCTTGGGCGCTGCGGTGAAGTTCGACAAGTTTGTTATTATGTCGCACGATATGACCGAATTTCACGATTTGAGACGGCATCTTGAGCGGAGGGCCAGCAAATGGTTACATTCACCTTAAGCACAAGCGCACTGCGGAGTCACTCGTTCGATTCCACGATCTGTTTGCGTCTGCCGAGGGCTTTACCTCAACGCTTGTGTAGGGCTGTGAAGCTTCATAAATTCTAATAACAGCGCATGGTCTGATAGAATTTCATGCACTAAAGCGTTTAATTATGTGTGGAGAGGCAATGAAACTTCATACTGCGCTCGCAGCTTCACAGGCATAGGATATTTTTTATATCAATGATAATGCTGTGCAGGTTTCTTTTGATGAATGAATAAGTGCTCTTTAGAGAATGAATGGTAATCATGCTGTGAAGCGTGCAGCAGCAGTCATCAGCCATAGCCGGCGCTTTTTCGAATGTTTTATTATGCTTCTGTAAATTGAGCCTGTACCTTTGAGTTTATGCTTCACATAAGACTTGAGTGTGATTCTCTCACAGGAAAAGCGTTTAGCAGGCTTGTGCGTTGAGAAGCCGTAAACAATGACTGACCTAGAGGGAACGTAACGTATTGTACGCATTGGCGCTGTGCATCGTACGTAGCTGACCGAGCATTGGATATGCAAAGCGGGTAGCGATGTCGCAGAACTTTCACTTGTTACCGCTTCTAGCAGAACCGGCGCGTAATAATAAACAAATGAAATGCTGAAACTAGCGGTAACGCCCACATTGTTCAGGTACGAAAGAGATCCGGGCAAGCATTGCAAGTCAATCCAATCCTCTTATGTCCTAGCGAATCGTAGTGTTCGTGAGTTCGCGTCTCTTATGCGCGTTGTTTAAATTTGAAGCGTGGGAGTCGCTTCTTAATGCTTTTCCACAATGATGAGTCTGACGGTGAGTTTTACGATGCGGTTACAAGTTCTACAATATTTTTATCTAAACAAGTGCGTCTGCTTTCGGCTTGCTATAACTGTTCCTCGTCTGGATGGACAAGTAGCGCGTTTTGCAAACAGCATTTCTAGTGCGGGATTAGGTACTGCGCCCGAGAAAATTTGCGCTTATTATGTAGTAGCGAATAGTTATTGCTGCTCCTAAACAATGAGTCCACAGCGCCGCCACTGCAAACTAACATCGAATTTACGCGCTTTGGGTGTTCGCACTGAAATGTGTGCCGATGTGTGGTGCAAGGGAAGTCCCTGTACTCAGTTTAGTAGGAAACTCCATGCTCTTGCTGATGGCTGAGTTCTTTCATAGCATGGAGCATACCGCCCCAGATGGTGCAACGTGTTCAGTTCTAGTATCCGTAACTGGAGAACACCGAGGCAGCTTGCCCTAGACGCGGGTGCACTCGGCCGCTGTTTTAGAGCGCAGCTCTTTGGCGTCCGTTCCTGGGTTTCGCGTCGGCGTTTTTGCTCCATCGCCATGCAACCGAGTAATCCTTCGTTGAACCGTTTTCTTCTGTATCAAGCCACTTCCTCCTGCCCACAGTGGCACCATTTCATACAGCATGATGCTGCAACTCATTTCTCTGTCCTGCTTGCACTCAGCACCCTGTCATGTCTTTCCCAGTGAAAGCTGCATTAATTGATGCACTAGGCATGCTTGAACTCGGTTTTAGCTCTACTGAAACTTTGCTCAAGCAAAGTGGTATCGTGACTGTTCTACTACCATTCTTCCACTTCGCACCCTGCCATCCATTCTGAAAGTGTGACACCTGATTTAGTGTGAACACATTTTGATGGAGTTTTTAATATATTGATGAATTAACAAGACCTTGCTCCACTAAGCTTGAGCAGGCTAAGCTGGGTGTGCCAGTCGAGTGAGCATGATTTCTTCTCTGCTCATAATGCCGACATACATGATTGGCAGACAGGTGAAAGGTTGGACTTAAAAAACAGTGGTGTCACTTCTAGGGGCTTGACACATTAAGAGATAGCATTACATATTATGTGCATGACACATTAATGCATGATATAAACAGCTGCAAGGACCCACTAATGGGATTTTACTGGGACAATGTTAGTTTATTACTTTGAATGTGATATCACTGTAGGTGAACTTCAACCGCTTTGAAGGATCTAGCAGAAAATGGAGTCTGATCCCAAAGGCAGTGCAGTCTAACACATCATCTCAAAGTACCAGCTGTCAAGAGGGAAGAATGCGAGAAACTGGCACGTTTTGCACGCACCAGATGTTTCAAAGAGTGACTTTGGCACAAGAGAAGTGTATGTGCAATGATGTGTTAACGGTTAGAACACAGGAAGTAAAATATGGATAGAATTGAACATGCTCTCAGGAATGGAGGAAGCCTAAAAGCAGTGAAGAAGAAACTAGGAATTGGTAAGAATCAGATCTATGCGTTAAGAGACAAAGCCGGCAATATCATTACTAATATGGATGAGATAGTTCAAGTGGCTGAGGAGTTCTATAGAGATTTATACAGTACCAGTGGCACCTACGACGATAATGGAAGAGAAAATAGTCTAGAGGAATTCGAAATCCCACAGGTAATGCTGGAAGAAGTCAAGAAAGCCTTAGGAGCTATGCAAAGGGGGAAGGCAGCTGGGGAGGATCAGGTAACAGCAGATTAGTTGAAGGATTTTGGGAACACTGTCCTAGAAAGATTGGCTGCCCTATATCCACAATGCCTCATGACCTCGAACGTACCGGAATCTTGGAAGAACACTAACATAATCCTAATCCATAAGAAAGGGGACGCCAAAGACTTGAAAAATTATAGACTGATCAGCTTACTGTCCGTTGCCTACAAAGTATTTACTAAGGTAATCGCAAACAGAATCAGGAACACCTTAGACTTCTGTCAACCAAAGGACCAGGCAGGATTCCGTAAAGGGTACTCAACAATAGACCATATTCACACTATCAATCAGGTGATAGAGAAATGTGCGGAATATAACCAACCCTTATATATAGCTTTCATTGATTACGAGAAAGCGTTTGATTCTGTCGAAACCTCAGCAGTCATGGAGGCATTACGGAATCAGGGTGTAGACGAGCTGTATGTGAAAATACTGAAAGATATCTATAGCGGCTCCACAGCCACCGTAGTCCTCCATAAAGAAAGCAACAAAATCCCACTAAAGAAAGGCGTCAGGCAGGGAGATACGATCTCTCCAATGCTATTCACAGCGTGTTTACAGGAGGTATTCAGAGATCTGGATTGGGAAGAATTGGGGATAAAAGTTAATGGGGAATACCTTAGTAACTTGCGATTCGCTGATGATATTGCCTTGATTAGTAACTCAGGGGACCAATTGCAATGCATGCTCACTGACCTGGAGAGGCAAAGCATAAGAGTGGGTCTAAAAATTAATCTGCAGGAAACTAAAGTAATGTTTAACAGTCTCGGAAGAGAACAGCAATTTACAATAGGCAGTGAGGCACTGGAAGTCGTAAGGGAATACAGCTACTTAGGGCAGGTAGTGACGGCGGATCCGGATCATGAGACAGAAATAATCAGAATAAGAATGGGCTGGGGTGCGTTTGGCAGGCATTCTCAGATCATCAACAGCAGGTTGCCATTATCCCTCAAAAGAAAAGTATATAATAGCTGTCTTACCAGTACTCACCTACGGGGCAGAAACCTGCAGGCTTACAAAAAGGGTGCTACTCAAATTGAGAACGACGCAACGAGCTATGGAAAGAAGAATGATGGGTGTAACATTAAGGGATAAGAAAAGAGCAGATTGGGTGAGGGAACAAACGCGAGTTAATGACATCTTAGTTGAAATCAAGAAAAAGAAATGGGCATGGGCAGGACACGTTATGAGGAGGGAAGATAACCGATGGTCACTAAGGGCTACGGACTGGATTCCAAGGGAAGGGAAGCGTATAAGGGGGCGGCAGAAAGTAAGGTGGGCGGATGAGGTTCAGAAGTTTGCAGGGACGACACGGCCACAATTAGTACATGACCAGGGTTGTTGGAGAAGTATGGGAGAGGCCTTTGTCCTGCAGTGGGCGTAACCAGGCTGATGATGATGATGGTGGCTAGAACATTGGGCCGTTTGCTAGGATTCAATCCCACCAACAGTCACACACTTCTTTATAGCCTTATGGATGTATTTCACCCACTTTGGAGGTGGGTTGAGTGTGTACGATTGTGTCACAGTGTGCATGAAATCACAAGTTTGTGGGGAGGTACAAGTTATAGGAAGGTCACTTTGATAAATGAGTATGTGCAAGATTACACATGCATAGAAATGTCACAATCATCATAACCTATTGCATACTTAGACAGTTAGCAGTGCTATGTTTTAGTCTAGCTTTTTTTAATTTGCTTAAGCTCAATGGCTGGAGAAACATTAGCACATGCAAAGAATCCTCGAAACAGAATTCTGTGACACTCTGCACATGACCTATGGGGTTAGGCACGGGGGAAAGGGGGTGGGTCAAGTGCATAGTTTCACCGCAGCATGGTAGGATGTTTAGTGGGGCAGTCAACGAATAAATTTCTGCGCTACGTGTATGTTAAGTGTGCTCTACCAACTCTGAAATGCCAAGGAAAGAAGTGTGTAGTAACGTTCACATGATTATTTACATTTCTTTCTTGGTGCAGAGAAAAGGCACTTCAAGCCATACGGGTTCACTTTAGGGTGGAAGCCTTAGAGTACCTAGAACACCTACACGTGACCTGAAGTATCCAAACAACAGGGTGATATGAATTTCAATGTGGCAAAGCATGCTGTGTAAGTCTTAGTTTTTATTGGTTAGCTTAGCCTGCAGCGAAATAATAAAAAGCCATAAATTTCTAGTCGCTTAATCACGAAATGCTTGAGTTGTGCATGTTTACGTGTTTTCTCCACACCACATTTTTTTTGTAGCTTTTCCTCTAGATGTTTAATACAAATGAGCTTTCACTTTGCTACTTATATAATTGAAAATTGTTGCATGCTCAACAGTGTTATAGTGTAGTGGAAGTCAGTATGTGAACAAAGAATGGGAAGGTTTATTTAGGTGAGTGCTCTACACCAAGTTATACCAATTGTGAACTTGAAATTATTTTTATCCCTCAGATATGTCACCTTTTCATACCCATTTCATGTAGTGAAGCAGGTTACCTTTACATAGCTCTTTTAATCAGCGCAGATTTCTCTGCTACATTAAAGTAACATTTAGATGGGCTACACTGTTGTACACCATAAAAATGTGCTGTATTCTTTCAGTCAAACAAACTAAGAATAACTTTGAATTAATATTGAGGCTGTTTTCAGGTAACATTCAAAATGCCCTTTTCTAGACGTTCACTGAACATCCATGTAATATCCACTTGTCTTGCAGCGAAATGTCTATGGGATACTCAGAAAATGTCCTAGAAAAAAAAATGTACGCATAGTGCACGCAAAAATGTAATTTGGATGACTGAATTGTGTTACTATTTAGGGTATGCTCAGATTAGGTACAGGGGCCCAATACTTGATCACCCATGCAACAGTGAAAGACAATCGAACAGTAAATGTGTGTTGTGCTTTTCGAGTTTATTGCAAAACAGTGTAATCTGGACTTGAGTGTTGGGTTGTCATAGAGTGTTGCCCTTTAGCATGAATTTTTTAAACGCTGTCTCTGTTCATTTGTGTTCATAACCAATAAAAATTGTAGCCAAAGCTATACCTTGCCTCAATTTTGACAGTGACAAGCACTTGATCAAGGAGCAGTATTTCAAAAGACTTGCCTAGGAATTAATTGGCACATACTTAACGTAGTTAGTGCAAAAAGAAACTTGTGTGTAGGCTAGTTTGTCCTTCAACATGGAAGCCAAGTTTTGCTGCATAGCTGATCCAAAATACTACTAAATAAATGCGAAGGCACTCAAGATGGTGCACAATCATCTTCTGTGTTTCATATTAACTATGCAGTGCAAGTTGGTTTCATAGCAGGTGAGTGTTATGCATCTGCAAGAAAAAAGTTATAGCTTATATGCTGCACTGGCCTGTTACATACACAATGCCAGCTTTGCAAGAAAATAAATATGTATAATCAATCTTTTATTGGCAGAACCATTACAGCAAAATATACAAGTCTGATTTTCCACCTTAGGCAATAGTGTAATATTTAGATAGAGGTACAGACGCTCCTGATGACTTGATGGTAGTGTGAATGCATGCAGCTGGTACATCAGTGGACCTGTACAAGAGGGAAAAAAACGCAGGTGAAGTACAAAGGATTAAAAAGAATCTGCAACTTGCACTCTCAGATGAACATGTCACTGTGACAACCTGAGTGCTGCTGTTGAGGATTTTCTTAGCCTGTTGGTCCGCGGGCACAAGTGCCTGTCTTGCATGAAGCTGCTTAGCGCAGCTTCCTGACAAGAGTTTTCTCTATCCGCCACCCGGGAACGCGCTCTGTAGCGGTCAGGCTCCGCCGAGAGACTTGCGGCAACGGGAAGGTAATGGGGCAATGTCAGTACAGATTTCGGTTGCTAAAGCAGTACCAGACCGACGGCAAGCAAATTTTGTAACACAGTTGAATATCCAAAATACTTGCTACTACTTAGAAGCAGATTGATCAGGTTTTCAAATTGAATAATACAAAGTGAACCTGCCCACATTAAAGCTTCAACCACAAGAAACACATTCCTGACGGATTGTTGACGCCAGCTGCCATCGTCAAGAACGATGAGATGCTGGGGTTGATGCTCTAGATGCTGAATTGTGCCCACATCAAATCAAATAGCCGGCCAAAAATATGTTGTAAACTTGTTCCTTGTGGTTGGGCCTAAGCAGTCCCGATGCCGCAGGTAACCATAAAGCAGTTGCCTAGCTGCTAATGGATCTAAGTTAATGCATTGATAATGAACAAATAAACCTCTTAACAGCATCGAAGTATACAGGCATATTGCTAACGGGGCTCTGGAACAACAAAAGTTTCACATCACCGGTTTGTGTCAGTGTTTACTGGTAGCTTGTAGATACACTGAAACCCAATAATAACAAACTGGCCTATGCACTAAAAATAGGTTCATTATATCAGGTAATTCTTTAAATCCAAATGCGCCTATAACGAAAGGAAACAGACTTTTGTATTGTGTTTGTCCTATATGAATTTGTTGTCCTCAGTGGAAAAATTAAGTCAGAGTTACCTGCACTTTTGTAAACAAAACCATGCATAGTAGACAGCAATCTTTAGCCTTAAACAGTTTGCCAGTCACTCAAAATAGAGACTCGATAGGAGCTTGCTTGAAGTACACTGTTGGTATGTTTCCAAGTATTCTAACATTTAGGCACTATTTAAAAAAAAAGTTCGAAAAAAAGGCTTCTGTTACAAGTGAGTGTTTTGCATGAGTATCAGTCAGGAAGTTTTGTGTGTACAATATACAGGATAATTCACTTTATGCTGGTTTGTTATAGTCAGGTTTGGCTAAAGCCGTACAAAGAGAAAAATGCTACGTACTACAAGTGTGGATTTTTTCCTTGGCCAAACATGAGTTAGAGCACACAATTATTTTTTTATCCATATCATCTGGTAAAAGGCGAAGGCATTCCCTGTGAAAGGTTTTTGAACAGTATGCACAAGAAATGTCCAGTACTTTTCTGCCATACAGCGGTTGCCTGCATACACAATGCAACTCATAAATACAATCTTTTGGCCGCACACGAGTAGTGGGGGAGCTTGTGAGTGGAAAATCTTCCATGTTGCCTTTTTGTATGCATTTCAGCAAATGTCTGCGCAGCATACTCTGATTAAGGTTTAAATTTTCTGGTCTCCTATCTGATGCTAAATAATACATATTTGCAATTGCAAACAAGCCACAGTCAAGCGTGTTGCACTGGTTTTGTGCCCCTTTAGTGCAAATGGTCAGCGTTGGTGACTGCAATTTTAGCATGTGACAGATTTGCCTGACGGCATCAGAAGGAGTACCTTGGTCAATTGAGTCATATACAAAGACTGTGTTTTTATCAGCCTCAACATTGGTTACCGTAAGCCAGTGATCGGGATTTCGGACATGCAAGATTTGAATAAAAAGGCTTTCTACTTTAGTAAATAGTAAACGATGGCCAAGTAGCACATCTTGAAAGCCATCCCAGTGAGAAAACTTTTGATGAATCAAGTATTGTGCTACGTTAATCACGCTGTCTGATATTGAGGTGCCCTGTACTAAGGCATTTAAATCGGCATCTGAAAGAGAGTAGCGTTTGCAGACATTTAACATGTCTGCTGTCACCATTGCAAGGCTTACCATTTGCTTTTGCGATGGCAAAAACTTACGCTTAACAGCTTTGACTTTCTTTGGCCGTCCTCTTCTTGCTTTTACCAAAGGTACAACAAGTTTTGTACTATTCGAATGCCTGCAACTGCTTGTAGCAGTCGATTGGGGTAATGGAGCTGGTGTACCTTGTAAGCTAACTGTAATTTGATTACTAGGAAAGGTGGTTAAGTTTCTGAAGAATGCCTCGCATGATGCAAGTTTTTCCATTAGCTCCTTCTCACCACAATTAGATAATACATTAGCCACAGTCTTGGACATTTCACAAAGCCTCTTGTAGGTGTAAGAATACTTTTCTTGAGCAGTGTCGAGCTTCACAGATGGCAGCAGCTGAATGCTGCTTGTCACCACTGGTGTGGCACTTGAGACCATGCAGCTGTCACTCAGGAAA
The DNA here is from genome assembly GCF_038994185.2 of Dermacentor albipictus. NCBI lineage: Eukaryota > Metazoa > Arthropoda > Arachnida > Ixodida > Ixodidae > Dermacentor > Dermacentor albipictus. Next base: position 80,861 of record NW_027225656.1, read on the forward strand.
TGATCCTTACACCACCTGTCCGGTATGCATGCTTTGTCAAAAAGGTCTTGCTGGGCAAAATGGCGAGCTGCTATAATGTGTGCCAAAAGCGTAGCAGTTTGGGCGAGTTGGTATGTCATGGCTGTTTTAGGCTTGTAGCGCAGCTCGGAAGAGCAAAAAAGGAATAAGGTAGGGGTAATCAAAGGGAACGGGAAACAGAGTGAGCGCTAACTTCCAACTGACAGTTTATTTCGTGACACGAGACTACTTATACACTCGGCAAACCATATGACATCAGGAGATAACAAAGACATGAAGCAACAAAACCGATAGTGACCAAGTGGTAACATTCAGACAGCCTGTGGCTGCAGTCGGAGATACGCCAATTCAGTGTTTGATAATGATAATGAAGGTGAGCTTACACATGCATGGCCCAGACCAATGATAGCCTTTGCTTCGATGATTTCTCTTGTGAGCTGATTACGACTGCGACCAAGAATGACGCATTCCTCTAAGACAGGTTCGCAACCACACGTTTTGCAGTGCTGCGCCAGAAACCCCCCAGCTGTAATACAATTCTTGGCATTATAACGATGTTCGCGCAGCCTGTCATTCAGACATCGCCCAGTCTGTCCAACGTAACATTTTCCGCACTTGAGTGGAAAAGAATAAACGACACAATGTGTGCAATTAACAAACTTATTTTTGTGGTTCTTATCACAGGAAAGAGGAGCTACCTTATTGGGATTAGTGAGTTTGCAAATCCTCATTAGCTTGTTAGGGGCAGAAAAAACTACACGAACATTCGCTCGCTGGGCGATTTTCTTAAGATTATGCGAGACGGTGTGAATATAAGGGATGACGCTAGTCCTACCCCTAGTAGTTACAGGATAATCTGCGTGCTGGTTGTCTTTTCTGTCTTTTTCTGGTTTGCCGAGTGTATAAGTAGTCTCGTGTCACGAAATAAACTGTCAGTTGGAAGTTAGCGCTCACTCTGTTTCCCGTTCCCTTTGATTACCCCTACCTTATTCCTTTTTTGCTCTTCCGAGCTGCGCTACAAGCCTAAAACAGGTATAATGTGTGCACAAGGCAAACTGTACTGATTATAAAAAGCACACATGCAACGCGTCAGGCATAATGAAACACTGTGCTCAGAACTTGCTGAAGCCACTACATAAGAATTAGCAGTGGAAGTAACCAAATAACCTACTTCTTTAAACTGTTTATACTGCTCAAGTACTTTACTTGTGGCCTCAGAAGTGCAATTACGGGCCAAGTCTAGTTGAAATTGCTCACTGACATCATTTACATTTAAGTTCAGCTTCATTTCCTTAAACTTGGAAAATTTTAGAGATAAGAAATCCTTCTCAATATAACTTACTAATGCTTCTATGGCTTGAACCAAATGCATGCTTGAAGTGAGATAACTTTTAATCTTTTGATTGTGACACTCAATGCGATTATTCGTGTTATTACCAAATGTAGGAAGTTTCTGCCGATATGCATGTACCCACATTTCTTTACAGGAGTGCCAGTTCTGCATGTAATAAGAAATAAAATCTTTAGGCGCCATAGCTTCGAGCTCAGCAAGCCTGTCTAAGTAGTCCTGCACAGTGAAGGAATAAACAATTTTTTTTAACAGAGGGAGTAACTGATCACGCTGCAGTCTAGCTTTCTCATTGACTTTTTGCTGAAAGCATTGCAGCACATGCCATGTACACAACAAAATTTCAGAATTAGGAAGAATCTTAGTCAAAATGCGTAGCTCGTTCATGTCTTTATCTATCATGACTACTCTGCAAGCAGATACAATGAACAGGTTAAACTCTGCAAACTTGGCAAACATAGCCTGCACAATTTCAGTCGTTTCATTCCGCAAAAAGGCATAACACACAGGTCTCCCGCGGCCTCCACCATCTTCAACCAATATAGAGTACAAGATATAGCCTTCAATGTTTACTTTATATGTTCCATCAATAAATAAAATCTCTGGGTACTTTTCCAAAATCTCACGCATGTGCGTTGTCTGAAGTAGCACAAATTGCAGGTTATTACTTTGATTCTTTTCATAGTGAATGACCCAGTTTGGATTATTTGCTAACAAGGTGTCTATTTTTTCCAAGACCATTTCTCCGTGAGCCTGCTCATTGCAAATAGGAATAGAAAACCTTTGCTTGTAATTGTTAACATCTTTTGTAGTTAATTTCTTGCCCGTTTTCTGTTCGACCAAATTTTTAAAATACTTTGGGCCAATATTACATTTGGCAAAATCAAAGAATTCTACCTTCTCTGCATCGTTTAGAAGCCTGCTTTGAGGATACAAGTCATAATACTTCGTGGCGTGATTATGCTTAGCTTGCAGCTTGGTTATTTTGTAGTGAAGAGTAGGTGATTTGCACAGGCTTACTGAAACTGCCATTTCACAACCAGTACCATTGTATGCTTGCTTGGGTCGCTTTCCTGTGCCTCTTGGTTTTATAGCACGACCATGAACACAGCTATATGAAATCCTAATATACTCAAACTCTTTAGATTCTGTTGCAAATGGACTTCTATGAGACCTACTTATTGTGACTATGTGCTTGCCCTCCCTGCACCATTCATCAAAGATTTGCCTAAAAGAAATAAAATTATCAAATGTTGCATTTAAATAAACTTTGCTGCCTCCACCATGCAATAAAGTGACAGTGTTAGGAACTCTGGTTGTGTTAGCACCAGCTCCTTCACAAACAGCCTGGGCATCAGAGCTGGCAGGCCTGCAGCTGGATGTCAAAGCAGCCTCACAACACCTACCTCGCGTGGGAGCAATTCACGCAGCTTTGTCAAGGTCACCAGCCTCTGTGCCAGGATTGCTCGTCATCTGCCCTCCATCTTGCATTGTTTCTGACCTACAGCATTTGCAGACAATGACCTCATTTGGAACACCATTTATGACAGGTCTGCACTCAGCCATAGCAACTACCAAGCAGTCTTTATTCTGCCTGCTAGCCACATGCTGCACCTTGCCAAAACTATCACAAATGGCGTCATGAGGGGCACTGGCTTGTCCTTCAAGCTTGCTACCAGAGACAGCAGAAGGAGCAGACTCAGACTTTATACTGTCAATGCATGTCTGTTTCTGGCTTACAACTGCTTTCAAAGGTGAAGCGAACTTCAAGAACTTGGCAGCTGTCACAGCAAGAACTTTGCCTTTCCTGTCTGCAGCCAGGTCACAGCTCCATTCTTGCTTGTGCAGTGCTGCAGCCTTCCGCCTCCTCCTCGATACTACCACTTTCCACTCCCCGTCGCCACAGTGGGGGACAGCCTCTGGCACAGCTGCTTCTTGAGCACTGGCCTCTCCTTCCCCCACAGGTGAGCACACAACAGGAGCACTCTCATGCTTTTGTGTGGCTCTCCTAGTTTTCCAGACACAAGTGGTGCTTGCACCTCGACCAGGGATCATTGGCTCAGCAGACCTCCCCTCGGCTTTTCCCCTACTTGGTACACTTGTGCCATGGAAAGTGGGGGAAGGCAGGCTGTCCCAGGTGAACCAAGCCTTGCTTCCCTTGCAACGGACACGGACACCGCCAACAAGTGAAAATCCAGCACCTTGAAGGGTTCTGGTAGGCTGGTTGGTGCCGTGCCTCTGCAAGGGAGCAGTGCTGGCTTTCCAGACAGGAGCTGGTGCTGTGGAAGGTCCACTTGCTGCATGCGAAGAAATGAAAGTATGCAAACCAAGCGGGGGAAAGTCAGCCTCGGAGATGGCAGGGATGCTGTCCTGCCGAGTCCAACTGGTCCATGAAGAAGGTGCCTGGGTCTCCTTGTAGGACTGCTGGATGCGGCTTCTCTCCAGATGGATGGACAGGGTGCAGGCCCCCTGGTACAGGAAGTCTGCCAGCACCTTGTTACCAAAGGGGCTCGGGTGGACACCATCTCTGCTCAGGCAACTGGGCCAGTTGTCCACGAGACCACCCAGGAATGTGTAGCCACACTCGTGGCAGTACTGCATCAGGGCACTGTTAATCTTTTCGTAGTTACCATTCAGGTCATGCAACCATGAAGACAGCTTCCCATGAGCTGTACTGATTCTGCCCCCGAGGAAGAATGGCAGAAAAAGCTACATGCACCATGAGATTTCTCTCAATGATCCCCTGAGCGAGCTGGCGATACTTGTCCATGCACACGCTGACACTGTCAACAGTGTTGTTAGTGCCAACGTGCACAATGACAACATCAAAACCAGCTAGCTTGTCAGCAATCATTGACAGCAAATGCTCAATCCTTACTCCTCTATGCGCGGCAACACTGACTGACAAACTACGACGCGATGGGAAATACTGGTCCGCGTATTTCACCATCGAGTCACCGGCAACCAAAACACGTGTCATGTTGCAAGCAGTGCAATCTAAAATGACACCTAGAAGAAAAAAAAGACTGCGAGAAAATAAATCTGAGCTTTTTCACAAACGAAAGGAGGCTACCTTCTAGTCGGCACTATATATACGTTGAATCCGGGAAATCCGCGCTAGGGTTGAACAAAGCAAGCGGTCGCGAACAAGGACAGCAAGATCGGCAAATACGCGACTAACACAATCAAATCTGAGCTTTTTCACAAACGAAAGGAGGCTACCTTCTAGTTAGCACTATATATACGTTGAATCCGGGAAATCCGCGCTAGGGTTGAACAAAGCAAGCGGTCGCGAACAAGGACAGCAAGATCGGCAAATACGCGACTAACACAATCAAAATACCATCAAAATACTTATTAGAATAGATATAAATAACGCTAGCAAATATAAAATAACCCTGCAAAGCAGCTTTCGCGCATATAAAAGGATGATGTCAGAGGCTTGCGTGATTGCAGCAGAACCAGGCCTTAGGTCCAGCACCAGCGGCAGCAGAAAAGCACGACCCGCAAGCGCGGCTGACGGGATGCGTACTGAATGTCACGTGCGAACAAATAATCAAACCGCGCGCCCTCGAAAAAACGGAAATACGCGTGCATGTGACGTTGACATTTAGTGACGTCACTTCCGTGCGTTGCAGGAGTCGATACTGTGTGGGGTCGTCTGGGGAGCACCGCGTTGCAGCAGTCTTTGCCTATTTTGTTCGATACGCGTTCTGTTCAGTTGCTGCAACGTCACAAAGTTGCAGTATGCAAAATTTGTGACAGCGGGGCGGACAGAGCAGCCAATCAGGAAGCGGTGACCTCCCCGTAAGTTTACCTCCGTCACTTGTCGTCTGCTTGCAAACAGTATACTACAAAGCCAAATGTTTCTCGTCTTCCAATTGAATGAAATCTTTATCTAAAAAATGTATTTTTTCTTATCAAGCCCAAACACGTTTTCAAATAGTAGTACGTGTCACTATACACCACGGCTTCTGTGCACTCCACAAAATGATTCTGGTGATTCTGGTGCCCATGGCGAGCCAGGTGGCGAGAAGCCAAAAATGAAAGCAAAGCGACGGACCGAGGCCCTGCCATACGTGCACAACTTATCTCACCGCTTGAAAAAGATTGGGCGCAAAGCTGTGGTTAATGTAGTGCTTACTGCCCCCAAAAAACTAAAAAGCCTCTGCCGACGTGTCAATGGTGAAGAGCCGATAAACCAGGAAGGGTGCACGATTAATCACTGGCATCGCTTTGTGGAGTGCACAGAAGCCGTGGTGTATTTAATACCTCTGAAATGTGGAAAAAAGTATATAGGGCAAACTTCTAGATGCACAAATGAAAGACTGAAGGAACACAAACTTAGCGTCGAGCAGGCAAGCAGGAATCTAGGCATACATATCAGGGATTGCCCCTCAAAAGATTGCGCCGCAGAATTCAGACGCTGTAATGTGCTGAAAAAACACAATGACCAGCTGGTCCGGGAGATAATTGTAGAAGGGCAGCGGATTGGGCGAGTTGGTGTTGCATGGTAACAATAATTGTGGCAGCCGAGATCACCAGACTTCGTGACCAATGCGTTCGCACGCCGTCCTTGTTACTGACAAAAAAAGAACTTGAGTTTTTGCACGTGCAACCACTATCTTGAGTGCAAAAAAGAAAAAAGTGCATGTTTCACATGATGTGCGATCACGTGACTGCGACACGTGTGGGCAATGGTGCAGTGGTGGGCAATGGTGCTGGTGATAAGACTTTTGTTCATAGCTTTTGTACCATCGACTATCACCGACCGGAAGTTATAAGAAGCCGTGTTTCTTTCGGAATAAACGTTGTTGAAAGTCGGCGCTTGTGGTGTCGTCTTGTCTCGTCTCTTGTCTACATTTTGCGCTGTTACTAGCAGGACGCACTTACCGCCTTAGTCGACACAGGGGCCGATTACTCCGTAATGAGTAGACACATCGCCGCCCAGTTGAAGAAAGTTAAAACTGGGTGGGAAGGCCCTCAAATTCGAACCGCTGGAGGACACCTCATTACGCCGACTGGAATCTGCACGGCAAGAATTACCGTTCATGACCGGACTTACCCTGCCACCTTCGTTATCCTCCAACAGTGTTCACGAGACATCATTCTTGGCATGGACTTCCTGAACCAACACGGCACAATCATAGACCTGAAGTCAAAATCAATAACGCTGTCGGAAGATCAAGCGATACCGCTGGAGAGCCTTCCTAGTCACCGCGCCTTGACTCGAAGATCAAGTGAGCATCCCACCTGGCTCCAACATTGTTATTTCGGTCGGCACCGAAACACCTGCTGACGTAAGAGGCGTCATCGAAGGCGACCAACGTCTACTGCTCGATCGCGAAATTTGCGTCGCAAGAGGAATCACTCGACTGCACGGAGGAAACACGAAAATGTTGCTGACAAACTTCAACCAGGAGTTCAAGCACATCAACAAGAACACGACAATCGCGAACATCGAGGAAATTGTGGAAACCACAATGCCTTTGTACTTTCGGATTCTGCCGCATCTACCCCGATGAGCATAGTCCCCGAACCAGACTTCGACCTAAATCGAAGTCTTCATATGAGTAAGCAGCAACAGATCAGAAGTCTTCAGCGACGATACAAAGACTGCATTTCGACGTCATCGAGATTTCGACAAAGACCAGTTGCAAAGCATCGCATAGTAACCGAAGAGCGCGCTCGACCACTCTGCCAGAGCCCTTACCGAGTTTCGACGCGAGAAGGTGAGTCTATTGGGCATCAAGTCGAAGAAATGTTGCGCGACGACATCATCCAGCTGTCGAAAAGCCCGTGCGCATCTACAGTAGTCCTGGTGAAGAAAAAGGACGGAACCCTACGCTTCTGCATCGATTATCACCGACTAAACAAGATCACGAAGAAGGACGTCTACCCCCTTCCACCGATAGAGGACTCATTGGATCGGCTCTGCAACGCTAAATACTTTTGTCAGTGGACCTCAAGTCTGGCTACTGGCAAATAGAAGTCGACGAGAGAGATCGCGAAAAGACCGCTTTCATCACGCCAGACGGCCTCTACGAGTTCAAGGTCATGCCATTCGGACTGTGCTCGGCGCCTGCAACGTTTCAGCGCGTCATGGACACCGTGTTAGCAGGTTTGAAGTGGCAGACGTGTCTTGTTTATTTGGATGACGTCGTTGTCTTCAACGGAAATTTCGACGATCACCTTAGGCGGCTTGCGACTGTATTAGAGGCCATCAAGTCATCAGGGCTCACTCTGAAGCCGGAAACGTGCCGCGTCGCTTACGATGAGCTTTTGTTCCTAGGCCACGTCAACAGCAAATCCGGAGTACGTTCCGACGCGCAGAAGACAGCTGCCGTCGCAAAATTCCCGCAGCCAGTCGACAAGAAGCCAGTGCGCAAATTCCTTGGCATGTGTGCCTACTATATATAGGCGCTTTGTCAAGGGCTTTTCACGCATCGCGGAGCCGCTAACACATCTAACCAAATGTGATGTGTAGTTCAAGTGGGAAACGCCACAGGCCGACGCATTTCAAGAAGTCAAACGACGCATGTAGTCGCCGCCGGTACTTGCACACTTCGACGAGGACGCCGATAACGAAATCCACACTGACGCCAGTAGCTTAGGCCTCGGTGCCGTCCTAGTCCAGAGGAAAGACGTACTTGAACGGGTAGTATCTTATGCTAGCCGGTCCGCTGTCAAAAGCGGAAGGCAATTATTCTACGACTGAAAAGGAATGCCTCGCCATTATTTGGGCTACAGCGAAATTCCGCCCTTACCTCTACGGCAGGCCATTCAATGTCGTCAGCGACCATCACGCTTGGTGTTGGCTAGCTAACTTAAAGGACCCTTCAGGACGGCTAGCGCGGCGGAGCCTCAGACTGCAACAATATGACGTCACCGTAATACACAAGTCCGGAAGAAAACACTCTGACGCCGACTGCTTATCACGCGCCCCCATCGATCCCCCGCTGCAAGACGACGAAGACGACGACGCCTTCCTTGGAATAATAAGCGCGGAAGACTTCACTAAACAGCAACGAGCAGACCCGGAACTAAAAGGCCTCGTCGAGTATTTATAAGGGAATTATATTTATAGCGCGGGTTGTCTTCGTTCACGCTACAAAACAACCTGCTCGTAAAGAAGAACTTCTCAATAGTCCGCGCCAGCTACCTTCTCGTAGTACCGTCAGCGCTGCGTCCTGAAATACTGCACGGCCTACGCGGCGATTCAACCGCTGGCCACCTCGGATTCTCCCGGACGCTGACGAGGATACATGAAAGGTAATGCTGGCCGCGTTTGACCGCCGACGTCGCCCGTTACGTCAAGACATGCCGAGACTGTCAGCGGCGCAAGACACCACCAACAAGGCCAGCGGGATTACTACGGCCGATCAAGCCTCCTTACCGACCTTTTCAGCAGATCGGGATGGACTTGTTGGGACCGTTTCCGACATCAACTTCCGGAAATAAGTGCATCGTCGTGGCGACGGACTATCTCACCCGCTTCGCTGAAACTAAAGCTCTACCGAAAGGCAGCGCATCCGAAGTGGCGAAATTTTTCGTCGAGAACATCCTGCTGCGACATGGTGCTCCAGAAGTCCTCATCACCGACAGAGGAACGGCTTTTACAGCAGAGCTCACGCAAGCCATTTTGCAGTAGAGCTAGACAAGTCACAGGAGGACAACTGCCTACCATCCGCAGACGAATGGTCTCACGGGGCGCCTGAACAAGATCCTCGCCGACATGGTAGCAATGTACGTCGATGTCGAGCAGAAGACGTGGGATGCGGTCCTGCCGTACGTAACATTCGCTTACAACACGGCAGTGCAAGAAACAACACAGATCACGCCATTTAAGCTGGTTTACGGCAGGAACCCGACGACGACACTGGACGCCATGCTGCAGCACATAACCTCCTGAGACCCCGCTATGGGGATTTGTCCAATATATTGGACATTAAGAAATAAGACAGCACTCCTGTGACAAGGCATTCATCCTCATAAAACCACACTGTCCAACTTATTGGACACCTGTTTGTGCCATCTATGCAGCATTGATGAAAATACATCGTTCAAATTCCTGCCTAAACAGTTCCACAATGGCGGCATTCAGCGGCGCGGCGTTTTACGGCAGCTGCCGGAGAAGTAAGCACTGTTTCTCGTATTTCTACCTGCTTTCAGGGCATATCTTTGATTTTATAATAAAGTTAATACAACAGCATAAGCGCAGAATACGAAATTTAAATTTTTGGCGCGCTTACTTTTTTTCACGTTTCCTTTGATTTCGCGTGTCCATTATGTTGGACGCTGGGACTCAACCCGGTTATTTTGACCGCGCTTTTGCGATGGCCTTGTTATGAACAGCCGGCGAGTACTTTTGGCATTAAGCGGCTTGTGGACGAAATCACGTCTTGTTTTTTTCTTTAGGGGACTGGCCTCGCGTGTCTGATGATTTAAGCGGATAACTTTTCTTTTTTCAATCCATGGCTAGGACCCGCAAGACACCTGTCGCTGGTGGTCTCGTAAGGAAAAGGACATATCGATGTCCCTCGAACAGATATTGTGCGCATGTACAAGGTCAGCGTGGGGAGTGTTGACAAGGCAGACCAAATGATAAGTCACTACAGGATAAAAGCACGCGTCAACAAGTGGACAGTCTGACACATCTTTCACCTCTTCTACATTGCCCTCAGCAACTCCTGGGTGCAGTGCACGCCGCACATACCCTCCCTAAAGAAACAGCGGAAGGAAATACTCAAATCTATGCAGTTCCGCCAGTCTGTTGCCGAGATTCTCTTGGCTCAAGGGAAGAAGCAGAATAAAACGAAGAGTGAGAACAAAGCCGAGTGGCATCCGCCATCAAGGCAGGCTCAACTGTCTCCTCGAGAACCCTAAAAAAAGAGCACTACCCACTGCTCAATGCTGGCAGATACTGCAAACGCTGCCCGTTGCAGACTACATGGCTGCGATATGAAAACAAATATCTTTTTCACCAAATGTCGGCTCTTCTTCGGCATCACCCAGGAAAAAAAAGCGTTTTGAAGTTGGCCACAGGAAGTGAACACAAGAGCAAAATTTTTGTTGAGCAGAGGAATGCTCTTTTTTGTACTTTATTCACTACTTTGCCTTTCGAGTTATTAAAATATTTTTGCACACGAGTTTGAGTGCAATATCTGCGGTATGACATTACGTGCGCGCTGGGTGAAAAAGACCGGGTAGCATCCCGGTGTCCAATATATTGGACATCGCGCTGAGCTGAAACTATCGGGGCTGTTAAAAAAATATTTAACACTTTTCATCTTCATAAACCTACTGACTTATTCTGAAAGTTTGGAAAAAATCTGTGCACCCAAATGCATCCCGGGTCTCAGGAGGATAACTGACGAGGAAAATCTTGGCGTCACTACCTATCTCCAGCGCGCCGAAGAAGCCCGACAGCTCGCCCGCCCGCGGATCAAGAACCAGCAGAGGACCGACAGCCGACACTACAACCTCCGACGACGCTTCATCGAGTACCAGCCCGGCGACCGTGTTTGGGTATGGACCCCGATACGCCGACGAGGACTCAGTGAGAAACTACTGCGACGCTATTTCGGGCCCTACAAGGTGATCCGACGTATTGGCGCATTGGACTATGAGGTCGTGCCAGACGGCATTTCGCATTCACAGCGGCGCCGCACACTATCTGAAGTCGTCCATGTGGTGCGCCTTAAACCCTTTTACGGACGCTGACGAACTTCCTGATTTTGTTGTTTTCTTTGCTACGAGTGCTTTTCTTTATTACTTTTGTTTGTTTGCAGCATCGGGTCGGTGCTTTTTAAGAGGGGGCTAATGACACGTGAACGTCGAGCGCGATTTGAAGGTTATCGCGCGAGCGTCAACCAGCCCAGCACTCCAGGCACCTGGCGGCCGGTTTCGGGACAGGAAAAATCATGATTTCGCACTCTTCTCTCCCTCGATCGCTGCTACATACAACAACCATCACCCCGCGACAAACTCACCGCCCTTTCTCTCTATTCTACGCTTTCTATTTGTTGCGATAAAGCGTGGACTTGGTTACCTCGTATCTTCGCGGGCTTAAGCTAATGTTCTTGGTCACCCATTCTTCCTGGCTCAGCAGCAATGACGTTACATAGGCTAGATACAGCTTCGTAACGTCCAATTTCAGATAATACCGAAGAATACGTCGTGCGCACTGCGATCACTGCCTGTTCGCAGAACCAAAAAAAAGAAAAAGAAAGAAACTGATAGCCCAGCAGGGAGTGACGGCTGCTGAAGGAACAGCAAAAAGAGTGAGGGAAGCAGGCCTGATACCTCCCTCGCCTCGGCAGAGAATTCTGGGCCATGGCGCGGTTCGCGTTCCCGGTCGACGCTCGCGCGATAACTTTCAAATCGCGCTCGACTATACTTATCTTTATCGGGCGATCATGTTTCACCGCCTAACAAATGTTATCGGCAAAAGAGTACGCATTTGGGCTGGTTGGTTCATGATTACGAGCAATAAAAACAGCGCTAAACGACGGGACGAGTCTGTGTCCCTTCACTCGTCCCGTCGTTTAGCGCTGTTTTTATTGCTCGTAAATGTTATCGCACAGCGCGGGATGCGCCTGCATGTATCCGAAGTTTTTGGAAAGTTATCGATGCTTCTATCGGCTGTATGTTGTCGCAGAACGTTATGTTATCTGATTTCATCGCCTGACGCGAAGGGTGTAGAACTTTGTGGAAGGCACGCGGGTCCCAACGATTAGTCTGGAACATTCGACGATTGATGTATAAAAGCCGACGCGCTTGACCCGTTGATCAGATTTTCGACGATCGCCGACTGTGTTCACCGCTATCGTTGTGCTTTAAGTGTAGCCTGCCTTTGTGGGCATAGGTTCGCCCAATAAAACTAGTTTTGTCTTTCACAGTATTGCTACTGTGTTCTTTAACGTCACTACCACGTGACAGGCGTTTACATCAAGTTTTGACCTGTCTCCAGAATGCTGGTCTCCAGCTTAACTTAAAAAAGTGCCGATTTGCAGCTCGAGAACTGACTATATTAGGCCACGTTGTCTCCAAAGAAGGCATTCTTCCTGATCCTGCTAAACTTCGCGCCGTATCCGAATTTCCAAAGCCCACTAACTTGAAAGCACTACGCAGCTTCCTTGGCCTATGCTCTTATTTTCGACGTTTCGTTCGAAATTTGGCTACTGTGATCGCACCACTAAATCAACTTCTCCAAGGCGACAATGAACTTTCTGCTCGGTCGGAAGCCTCTGATGATGCCTTTACGACTCTTCGTCACCTACTCACGTCTCCGCCAATCTTGCGCCATTTTGATCCAAGCGCACCTACAGAACTTCACACCGACGCCAGTAGTGTCGGCCTTGGTGCTGTGCTCGCACAACGCGCGAACACTAATGCCGAATACGTAGTGGCCTACGCCAGTCGTGCCCTTACGAAACCTGAGGCCAATTACTCAGTAACAGAAAAAGAGTGCCTGGCTATCGTATGGGCTCTTCAAAAATTTCGTCCATATCTCTATGGTCGACGCTTTGACGTGGTGACGGATCATCACGCTCTTTGCTGGTTGTCCAACCTAAATGACCTGTTGGGCCACCTCGCTCGGTGGGCCCTCCGAATCCAGGAATATGATATCCGTGTCGTCTATCGCTCTGGACGCAAACACGCTGACGCCGATGCCCTCTCGCACTCCCCAGTTACTTCAGACAGCAGCACTTCTACCGAAAGACATGACATCTCACCACCTGACATCCTGGACATGGCATCGGAGCAACGAAAGGACCCATGGGTCGTCATGATATTCGACTTTTTGTCAAATCCTCCGGCAACTTCGGCACCTCGAGCGTTACGCCGACCGGAGCAGCATTTCACACTCCAGGACGGACTTTTATTCCGCCGCAACTACCACAACGTCGGCCGCAAATGGCTCTTAGTAGTGCCTCGCCACCTACGACAAGAGTTCTGCTCCACTTTTCATTGTGACCCGCAGTGTGGTCACGGCGGAGTGTCCAAAACTTACACACGGCTTCGCCTACAATATTATTGGCGAGGGATGTACATCTTCGTCCACAAATACGTACGCTCCTGCATTGCTTGCCAGCGACGCAAATGTGTCCCGCATCTCTCCACCGCACCTCTCCAACCACTTCCCTGCCCAGCTCAGCCATTTGACCGTGTCGGCATTGATATATACATGTACGGGCCTCTTCCATCTACTGGCGCTGGCAAGCGATGGATTGTTGTCACCGTAGATCATTTGACACGGTATGCTGAAACCGCCGCCTTGCCTGCCGCATCAGCAAAAGACATCGCCTCGTTCATTCTAAACAACTTCGTTCTCCGCCATGGCGCACCTCGTGAACTGTTGAGCGATCAGGGCCGCGTATTCCTCTCGGATATGTCCTGCAGGCACTCCTATCTGAATGCCAAATTATTCACCGCACTACTACTGCTTATCATCCACAGACCAATGGCTTAACAGAACGATTCAACAGAACTCTTGGTGACATGCTATCAATGTATGTTGCATCTGACTACTACAACTGGGACCTTGTACTTCCGTTCGTCACTTACGCATATAACACTGCCTCTCAAGCCACTACAGGATTCTCGCCATTATTTCTGCTTTACGGCCGCCATCCCTCCAGCACCATTGACACAGTTCTCCCGTACCGGCCGGACCCTGCTGAATGCTCACCTGTTTCTGCGCTTGCTCAGCACGCCGAGAAATGCCGACAACTGGCCCCTTCTTTGACGTCTGCTCAACAGTGCCGCCAAAAAGAACGCCATTACCTGAATCCTCCCCCTCACCCCTTCCCGGTAGACTCACTCGTGTGGCTTTGGGTCCCGCCTGTTGCTGCTCCTCGCCTTTCGTCCAAGCTCCTCCAGAAGTACCACGGGCCCTACCACATGGTTGCACAAACATCACCAGTGAACTACGTGTCGAACACGTACTGCCATCTTCCGATCTGCACTCGTGTGGCTTTGGGTCCCGCCTGTTGCTGCTCCTGGCCTTTCGTCCACGCTCCTCCCGAAGTACCATGGGCCCTACCGCGTGGTTGCACAAACATCACCAGTGAACTACGTGTCGAACACGTACTGCCATCTTCCAATCTGCGTCGTCGGGGGCGAGAGACTGTGCACATTGACCGGCTGAAGCAGTATTACGATCCGCCCACCTCTTCCTAGGTTGTCAGGATGGCTACTCTTCAATTCCGGGGGTGATTGTGACGAAGAAGATCGGCAGGCTGAAAAGCCCCATTGCCATCGCGTGGCACGTACCCTGTTCGTTCGCTGGCTGCGCCCTACCTGCTGGTGCTGCGTTTGTCGCTGGTGCTCTACGAGCCGAATAAACCACCCTTTACAGTTCCAAAAAAAGACGTAATTACAACATGACAAATATACAGACGAGGGTACCAAAGTGAAAGAACTCTAGTGGGACCCTCGGTTAATAATAACAACATTGATGGTGATATCAATAGTCAGCAAATTAGCGTTATTATTGTACTGGAGAAGAACGCGCAGCAGGCATTGCTTCGAGAAAGACGATGACAACGTGTGGTTGGAAGCCTTGTGTCTGTGTTGCCGAAGCTCTGTGTCCTCTCGCTACGTGCTCTGCTATCTGAGCGTCCAATCAATCGAACTATAACGCATCTTAACATTTGGTGGACGTGCTGGGCCCTTCCCAAACCTGGAACTCCGCAGCCGGACGCTCCCTACCGTTTCTGCTATGCCTCAGGACGCTGCGCAGCCCGATCCTCCCATGGCATCGCCTGTCGTTTGCTCCGGTGCTCTACGCCAACGAGATCCTCCGGTCTTCAGCGGCAACGACGACCATGACGTGGAGGATTGGCTCTCGTCATACGATCGCGTGAGTGCGCATAACAAGTGGGATGACAAAGCTAAACTGTCTAACGTCATCGTCTACCTTCCTGGAGTCGCGAATCTCTGGTTCCGGAATCATGAATCCAACCTTTCCACCTGGACAGAATTTACCCATTGTTTCAAAGAAGTCTTCGGTCGCCCTGCTGTACGCAAGCTTCGCGCAGAACAACGCATGCGTGGTCGCGTTCAGCAAAAGGGGGAAACTTCACCAGCTACATTGAAGACGCAGTTGACCTTTGCCGGCGCATTAATCCCGCCATGCCCGACTCCGACAAGATCAAGAATGTCATGAAGGGCATAGAGGATGACGCCTTTCAAATGCTCTTGGCGAAAAATCCTCAAACGATCGACGAGGTCATTACACTGTGCCAGAGCTACGATGAGCTCCGCAAACAACGCCTTACCACGCGCCGAGCTGTCGTGCCGGACGACACGGTTTCGGCTTTAACTGACAGTTCTGGTGCTGCTTCCGCCCACTCTTCGTTCCTCGACCAAATCAAGCAATTTGTTCGCGAAGAAGTCGCGCGCCAACTGTCACTGCTGCCTCCTACCCAGTCGTCTGAGTCCTCTTTGTCCCCGGACCTGCGACACGTCATCCATGAACAAATCAGCGACGCACTACGTCTCGCTAACCACCCACCTTCAGCGACAGTCCCGCTCACTTACGCTGCCGTTGTTGCCAGGCCCAGACCTCAGCCTGAAGTTGCGCATTACACGCCCACAAGCGGCTTCTACGCCTCGCCTTCTGCAGCTGCGAACTACGTGCCCAGAAGCGGCTTCTGCGCGCCTCCGCAGCCCCTACGCCCAGCTCCAAGCTGTGCTTCGCTACCTAGACCCCCTGTTAATAATCCGTGGCGTACCCAAGACAATCGGCCGATCTGCTTCGCGTGTGCCTTTGCTGGACACGTGGCACGGTTCTGCCGCCGGCGAGGTTGGTATCCTCCCGATACTGCGAGACTTCAAGGGAATGGTCCTGACTCCCAGTCCCGCTATTCACCACCAGCTCCGCACTTCGCTCCTTGATCTCCTGTTCCCCAAAGCTTCAACACTCGTCGATCTCCATCTCCCCGTCGACGTTCCCTGTTCCCCATCGTCCGCCGCCCTCCGGCTGTGGAGGAAAACTAAAAGGCGCAGTTCCGGAGGCAAGAACTGTGACCTCTTCGAACTGCTCAAGCCCTCGTTTATTCCCAACGAACCTCATTGAAGTTTTTGCCGAAGGTATTGCCGTTCACGCGCTTGTCGACACGGGTGCCGCAGTGTCCGTGATTGCCGACCAGCTTCGCCGTAGGCTCCGAAAACTCGCCATGCCGTTTTCTGCCATTTCGCTGCGCACAGCAAGCGCTGATCCTATTGAGCCCTTAGGAACATGTACCGTCCGTGTCGCCATACAAGACAGTTTATACCACATTGAATTTGTTGTTCTTCCCCGCTGCTCTCACGCCATCATTCTAGGATGGGACTTCCTCTCATCTCATCACGCTATTATTGATTGTGCCCGTGCAGAACTTGCGCTGACTCCATTCTGCGGCAGTCTTTCTGAAGATTTGCCTCCGCCTTCTCCTCGAGTGTTCGTTGCCACCGCCACTGATATCCCTCCTTTCTCTTCCGCCCTTGTGCCCGTTTCCTGTGTTGCTTTCTACGATTCCACCGTTCTTTCCACGCCATCTCAACTTGCTGCACGCTGTCATCTCTTTTTGCTTCCCTTTGGCCTCCTCCCCTTTCGCCAGGGCTCCAGTGTACTTTACGTTTCGAATCCATTTTCGTGTCCATCAAGCTTACATCATGGCGAGTGCCTCGGTTTTGCTGATGAATTCGACACGAGCTCTGTCTACGATGTGCCTGATGACTCGACTCCTCTTCACGTTGACGCCATGGCTCTTCCTGTCTCTGCGCCTCCGCCTGCATGTGACCGAGAGTTTGCTCCGTCTATTCACCCCAACCTCACTCGGGGACAGCGCACGCAGATCGTCGACCTTCTTAATCGATTTCGATCTTCTTTCGACCTCCAGAAACAATGTTTAGGCCGTACCTCCACAGTCGTGCATCACATCGACACCGGCAGCCACGCGCCGCTACGCCAACGTCCCTACCGTGTGTCCGCGACGGAGCGCCGTGTCATCGATGAGCACGTAGGAGACATGCTCCGACGCGGCGTGATACAGCCATCACACAGTCCTCGGGCTTCTCCGGTAGTGCTGGTCAAAAAGAAAGATGGGACAATTCGTTTTTGTGTGGACTATCGACGACTCAACAAGATACCCGGAAAGATGTATATCCTCTTCCCCGTATCGACGACGCACTGGACTGCTTCCAAGGCGCTGAATTGTTTTCGTCCTTAGACTTGCGATCCGGTTATTGGCAGGTCCCGGTGGCTGATGCAGACCGTCCGAAAACGGCATTTGTTACGCCTGACGGCTTATTTAAATTTACCGTGATGCCCTTTGGCCTCTGTAATGCACCTGCAACTTTTGAAAGAATGATGGATAACATCCTCCGGGGCCTCAAATGGCAGACATGCCTTTGTTATCTCGATGACATTGTCATCTTTTCCCCGGGCTTTTCTTCTCACCTGTCCCGACTCAAACGCGTGCTCACTTGCCTTGCCGATGCTGGACTCCAGCTCAACTTGAAGAAGTGTCGATTCGCCGCCCGGCGGCTAGTCATCCTTGGCCACGTTGCTTCGAAAGATGGTGTGCTCCCAGATCCAACCAAACTCCAAGCCGTTGCCGAATTTCCAAGACCAAAGACCACAAAAGAACTCCGCAGCTTCATCGGATTATGCTCCTATTTTCGTCGTTTCATCCGCAACTTCGCCACCATAATAGCGCCTTTAACGCAGCTTCTCGCGGGTAACCACGACCTCGTGGCTGGGCCGCCAGCTTGCGATGCCGCATTCACGACGCTGCGACGTCTTCTAACCTCACCCCCCATACTCCGACATTTTGACCCAAGCACACCGACAGAAATACACACGGATGCCAGTGGCGTCGGTATTGGCGCTGTTCTTGCACAGCGAAAGACTGGATTCGATGAATACGTTACCTTCGCTAGCCGCGCACTCACGAAAGCGGAAGCAAACTATTTCGTTACAGAAAAAGAATGCCTGGCTATCATTTGGGCCATAAATAAGTTCCGTCCTTAGCTCTACGGTCGCCCGTTCGACGTCATCACGGACCACTATGCACTCTGCTGGCTGCCGTCCTTAAAAGATCCTTCAGGTCGCCTCGCTCGATGGGCGCTTCAGCTCGAAGAGTATGATATTCGAGTGCTGTACCGCTCAGGCCGTAAACATTCAGACGCGGATGCCTTGTCTCGCTCTCCAGTGTCAGGCCAGCCCAATTATCAGAAAGTACGAATATGCGAGTCCTCCCTCACCGCTACGGATATGCTTTCGGAGCAGCAGAAGGAACCATGGATTGTTGCTATGCTGGCTTTTCTGTCAGACCCATCAGCGCCTTCTACTGGATGTGCGTTGCGTCGCCAAGCACACCACTTCGCTGTTCATGACGGGCTCCTATACCGCCGTAACTACCTCTCGGACGGGCGCAAATGATTACTCGTGGTTCCTCGGCATCTACGTTCAGACGTATGTGCAGTGTTTCACGATGACCCGCAATGCGCACATGTAGGAGTACTAAAAACGTACGCGCGCCTACGAATTCGTTGTTACTGGCGCGGGATGTACCGATTCGTCCGCCAATATGTCCGCTCCTGCCTCGCATGCCAACGCCGTAAGAACACCCCTCATGCCTTAGCTGCTCCACTGCAACCCTTGCCTTGCCCAGGACGGGCCTTTGACCGGGTCGGAGTTGATCTTTATGGGCCCCTTCCTGGTACTTCAGATGGCAACCGCTCGGTGATAGTGGCGATAGACTATCTCACGCGTTACGCGGAAACTTCGCCTCTGCCCAATGCATCTGCGCGGGATGTTGCCGGGTTCCTTCTGCGTAACACCATACTTCGCCATGGAGCCCCCAGAGAGTTGCTGAGCGACAGAGGCCGCGTCTTTCTGTCTGATGTTATAGAAGCCCTGCTCAAGGAATGCAACGTAATTCACCGTACTACTACTGCATACCACCCATAAACTAATGGCATGAATGAGCGCTTTAACCGCACTCTTGGCGGTATGTTAGCCATGTACGTCGCATCTGACCAAACTAATTGGGACTAAATTCTACCCTTCGTGACGTACGCTTATAATACCACCACACAGATCACTACAGGATTTTCCCCGTTCTTTCTTCTTTACGGACGCGAGCCTTCCTGTACAATGGACACCATCCTTCCGTATCGCCCTGACACGATGGAGGCTACTACCCTGTCCGAAGCTGCTGCACACGCGGAAGAGTGCCGAAAGCTCGCCCGCACATTTACTTCGGCCAATCAGCAGTGACAGAAGCACCTTCGGGATATTCCCTCCTCTCTGGCACCCTATGCCCCTGACTCACTAGTCTGGCTTTGGGTTCCCGCTACCAGCCCTGGACTTTCACCAAAGCTTGTTTCCAAGTAACAGGGTCCCTGCCATGTCGTCAGTCAAACGTCTCCTGTGAACTACTTGGTAGAACCCCTTGAGCCACCTTCCGATAAGCGCCGCCGAGGGCGCGAAATCGTGCACGTTCAGCGGCTCAAGCCCTACTTTGATCCACCTGTGCTATCTTGCCCGTAGGTCGCCGAGACGGCTCCTCTTTTCCGGGGAGGCAATTGTACTGGAGAAGAACGCGCAGCAGGCATTGTTTCGAGAAAGACGACGACAACGTGTGGTTGGAAGCCTTGTGTCTGTGTTGCCGAAGCTCTGTGTCCTCTCGCTACGTGCTCTCCTATCTGTGCGTCCAATCAATCGAACTATAACGCATCTTAACATTATAAACAACATCTACAGATCAAATACATCATTAGACATGTCATTTACAATAAACACGAAAAAGAACATTATAAAAGAAAGTCGGAAAAAAGCATGGATGAAATACATGAAATGACATGTGAGAGAAAAGTCAAAAGTACACCGCCAGATCGTAGTTAGTTATCGCAGGAAATGATGTTTAAGGTGATTTTTAAAGATTTCAAGAGAATTACAGGATTTTATAGTTGATGGTAATTTATTCCAAAGAGAAATCGCAGCGAAGGAAGACTTTTTTGCCGTAAGTGGTATGAACCATGGTTAACAAGAAATTGTTGTTAGTCACAAATCTGGTTATAGTTTTATTCTGCATAAGGTCAACTGCAATTAACGCCAACGTAAGATTATTATGAAGCAACTTGTGGAGTAAGACGAGTATGTTAAAATGGAACAAATTATTAATAGGCAAGATATTATACGTGCGAAGTAACAATGAGACATTGGATTGCTTGAAGCTGGAAGTGATAATACGTATTGACTGATTTTGGATGTATTGAATTGATAAGTGAAAAGCGTATGTGTTGCCCTATGAAACAATGCCGTAAATAATGCGACTATGAATGAACGCATAATACAGCACTAGGAGAGCCTCACGAAAAAAATAAAATAAAGGACGAGCTTTCATTTAAGCACATACACCAAACGCAGTCTTGTACTTGAGATGTTGGAAGTGAAAGCGAAATTTAAGGTTTGGGTCAAGATGTATGCCAAGAAAAGTGACATCGGTGCTAACGGGAATTGAATGAATTCCAAGCTTTACTTCAGGAATAGAAATTAAGACCCTTTGAGCACGTGTCCATATATTCAGTTTTTAGAAGATTAAAAACTAAGTAATTGTTGCTACACCATTTTATAATGTTACTTAATGCAATGTTTAACTTTAACTTTAATGATATAGTTCAACACTATGCTTCTTTTCCATTAAATTTATCCAATTTTACTTTCCGCGTTTTTAACCTGCCGTTTAATGCTCTGTGTTTCTCCATCCTCGTGTCTGGCATACTTACTGGTTAGCTTTCTAGTTCTTTTCCGCCATTGTGAGCCAACGCTCTTTCTGTATAGGTATTTAAGTACCTTAGCTGCCCAGCTGTTATCTTCCAATTTCCTCAGGTGTTTTTCATGTAGGATTTTACACTCAGCTTCCTGTGTTTTAAACGATTTAAGACGGCAAGCTGGGCGAGTTGGTGGTTGAACATATTCCTGTGGGTGGGCAGCGCAACCCGGACGAAGGACGAAAGGAAGAACACAACACGAGCGCAGCAAACCTTGCCTTAATCCTGCGCTCGTGTTGTGTTCTTCCTTTCGTCCTTCGTCCGGGTTGCGCTGCCCACCCACAGGAATATTTTAAACGATGCCCAGCCCATATCTCCCTGTACTGCTTCGTTTCTGGTTTTCCCTTGGGCACCTAGTGCTAATCGTCCAGCAGCTCTCCGATTTACTTCTAGTCTCGACTGAACTTCTGCCCTTTAGCACAGGACCGCATTTGCTAAAGTAAGCCCCGGCACCATTACTCGCTTCCAAATACCTCTCAGTACCGCATACTTGTTGTACCCCCACAATGCCCTATGTTTCATTATACTGGCATCTCTTCGCCCTTTTGCTATGAGAGACTGTTCGTGCTTTTCCGCGTACACCTGCCCTTTGTTTATCCATACCCCAAGATATTCGTATTCGGCCATTATGCGGATTTTATGGCCTTGTATTGTAAGCTCCTGATCAGTTGTATCGTTGAAAAACATCCCACAAGACTTAGCTGCACTATAACTGAAACCTAAACCGTCTCCTTCGTCTCCACAGTAATTAACCAGAGTCTGCAAATCTTCGTGGCTATCTGCTAACACTACAATATTGTTCGCCTACATTAAGCCCGGAAGTCGTTGCTCAACAATATTTCCGCCTAATCTGTATGACAGATTATACCCTAGGTTGCTCCCTTGTAGCCTTCTTTCCATACTTATCATATAAAGCATGAACTGCAGTGGTGACGGAGGACAACCTTGCCTTAATCCTTTGTGTACCTCGACAGTTGTCGTACTCTTATTCCTTTCCATGTTATTTCAACATTATTTTCTCAATATATTTCCTGTAGAAAATCAATTACCTCATGACCGATACCTTCATCCTTTAATATGTTCCACAGGAGTTCCCTGTTCATGTTGTCGTATGCACCGCCTATGTCCAGGAAGGCTAAATACAGTGGTCTATTTTCTACCTTAGCTATTTCTATGCAGTGGGTAAGCACAAACAGGCTATCATCTAAGCGCCTACCACTTCTGAACCCGTTCTGAAGTTCTCCGAGTATTCCATTACTTTCTACTCATGACTGCATTTTTAATTTCACCGCCTGCGTTGCCAGCCTATATATAACTGATGTTACCGTAATTGGTTGGAAGGATTTTATGTTCTTCTTATCACCTTTCCCTTTATAAATCAAATTCATTTTACTCTGTTTCCAGCTGTGCGAAATTTGCTTATTTGTTATGACTGCCTCCAATGCTTTTATCAGCGTTTCCTTGCTTCTTGGGCCAAGTTCATTAATTAACTTTATAGGAATTTCGTCTATACCCGCGGACGTGCATTTTGGAACATTTGCTTCCGCCTTTTTACACTTAAGATTGGTCAGTTCTAAGCTGTTTTCTATTTTGTTATCCTGTGTTGCTCCCTCATTCGGGGCGATTACCCTATCATCTTTCCTAAATGACTATAACTGAACCAATGTAGTTCACAGCGACATCTCCCTCTAAACAATTTCCTTCGGCATCGTGAATATGTTCCTGTTTTCTGTGATGAGCTTTACCCAGCCAGGGGTGCTATGCAGGATGCGCCGAGTTTCTCGTTCACCCGAGTTGGCTCGACGGCAGTCAGTGAACGGAGATAGCGCGGAACGCGCCGAAGGTGCAGGCAAAAAAATATGTAGACAAAAATTGGAGGACGCTTAAGCTTCGCCTTCAAGAGTGGAACGCGATAGCGTTCCCGTCGACCCGCCAATGGGTGTAAGACAATGGGCTACAGGGCAGCCATCACTTACGAGGCGCCCCGCATCAGACGCGGTGAGCGTCGAGCCATATGGTCGAGCAACGCGGCGTTCGGCGCAGCAATGAAACGTCCGCCTGAGCAAGCGGAGCGAACCAAAGAACTCGGCATCCCGGAGGGGGAAATGATGCACGCCAGCCAAACGCCGTGATCGGCACGGGCAGAGAGATAGAGAGATAGTGATCTAAAGAAAGGAAGGACGCTTGATTCTGCGGAGGGAGCGAGGCGAAGCGTTGTCAGGGGAGAGAGTCCGAACCGCGACAGCTCCAATGCGCGCGTGGCGCGCCATCTGTCGGGGCAGCGCCGTACATGGAGAGGAGGGGCTCTTCTGTGTTTGCCGCAAGATGGCTCTCCGTGTGCGGAAAGCGCAGAAGAAATGCAGCGAAACGCACTTCGCTACTCGTGTAATTGCGACTTCTGTAAGTTACATGTTCATAATTACCTATATACACCACAGTATAACTTTCCACGGCTCGTTTCGAAGGCAACACCGCATTCACTAGAGGCGCGTTTGTACCTTTTGGAAGCATCGAAATCGTGGCTGAGTGGTAGCGTCTCCGTCTCACACTCCGGAGACCCTGGTTCGATTCCCACCCAGACCATCTTGGAAGTTGCTTTTTATTTATGGAGTGCCTGCCGTGATTTATCGCTCACGGTCAACGCCGCAAAACGCTGACGCCGACGCCGACACCGACGCCGACACCGACGCCGACGACACCGGCTTTTCTGCGACACGAGCTCCTTAACGCTATCGCGTTAAAAAGCTGCGTATGACAACATGAGCGCACCCTGCGCGGCACGCTGCTTCCACGTTTCAAGCGCAGAAGGCTGCACAACGAAACGCGCCAGCGCCGCGTATTGTTATCAACGGATTATCGCAACTTAGCGATACCGTGACTGCCCCGCTGTCCGTCTGCACACTTGCCGTGAGCCGCTTGCCACGCCTTTCCCGGGCGCGTCAAGGGCGTGCCTCATCTTTCGGCCACTGTCTTTCTATCCTACATCGAATGCGGACAGGGTACATGCGGCGCATTCTTGCACCTACACTTTCACTCAAACGAATACGTTAAAACACAACAAATAAAATAACGAACATTTTTATTTCTTTAGGTATCTGTTTTTCGTTTTCAACGCTAGAAATTTGTGATGACAAACGGAGATCGAGCAAATTATTAAATTTTGCACTTCTTGCCGCGAGTGGCGACAGGGAGGCGAAAGCTTAGAAGCGGCACATTGAAGCGGGTCGCACGCACGAGGGCGTTCATACGGTGATAAGTTGCCTAGGGGCGCTGCAGTGCTATTCTCAATAAAGTTGGTCATGATCCACGGAGAGTCATAGCCACTCTTTTTCTATTAGGGGAATAGAAACGCAGCGCCGCGGTACGGCTGTTCATCGCAGGCGCTTCACTAGGCTATTAAGGTCCCCGCTTTACCAACTAAAAACGACACAACAGCTGTAGCTGCAAAATGGCGGTATGTTATTTTAGAGTGCGTAGTGACGCAGTTCAGTGAAAATGTACTAGTTTATCTTTGTGCGCGAAGCCTCTGTGATACATTGCGAAAAGGGTAACTCTGAACTTAGTGTCACACATTACTTCCCCGCTTTTCTTTGGCTTCTGGATTGGATTGGCGCGGCTCGCTACGTGCTTGCGCGCGCTTTTCCGAGCGCAGATTGGTGTGCGCCTGGTTTCTGCACTAGGCTGTTATGCGATCGCTTTTTCGAGCGCAGATTGATGTGAGCCTGGTTTCTGCACTAGGCTTTTGCACGATCGCCTGCTTTTTGCAGGGCTTTCAAAAGGCGAAGTGAGCGTCGCTTACTGCTAGAGTTACTGTATATGCTATAGCACATACAGTAACTCTACTTACTGCGGAATTGCAGCGCCGCGGGCGCACCGTGTATGGAAGCGCACAGTAATGCCGGGAAACATTCATACAAAAGCAAAGGGTCAGAAAAGTGCGCTTTATTTTCCATTACTATGTCACACTGGGTAGCGCCGTGCGATCGCTTCTAATAAACGCAGAAACGAGTCCTTGCAGCGCATGTGCCCGTTAATAGATGCCCACCATAGCCATATCAGGTGCGACTCGAGAAGCTGTGGAGTCACTCTGTAGCCGGCGGAGTCGAGGTAGCGCTTCACCTTCTGCCAGTAGCTTTCGATTTTCTGGGTGTGTGGTATAGGGCCCATTCATCACTGTGGATGGTGGTTCCCGGTTCAACGTTGGCTGCAATAATGGGGCCTAGCGTCGCCGCGTCTCGTCGGTCGACCTTGAATAGTCGGAGCTCCCCGGTGGTCACGCAGATCATGCCGAATACCCATGGTCCACGATCTGCAATGCCGCCGTAATTTTGGCGGCTCGGCGGAACGTTGTCGCCCGTCATCAGGCGGCCTCGATTGTATTTTCGCTTGCCGCGAAGGATGCATTCATCAATTTGCACAATCCTCCCGGGGCCACCGAGTGGGGGTCGCGCCAGCAGTTCGTCCCGCACGACCTCACGAGCGTAGTTCCTCCAGTCGGCGATGACATGGTCCGACAGATTAAGCAAGTCGCCGGTCATCTTCTTCATGAGCCACGTGCCTATGTTTTTGCTCACGCAGTACGTGAGCCAAATCACTTGCCGCCTGCAGTAAGCGACGCTCACTTCGCCTTTTGAAAGCCCAGTGCAAAAAGCAGGCGATCGTGCAAAAGCCTAGTACAGAAACCAGGCTCACATCCACGGAGGAAGGAAACTAAGGAGAGGCCCTGACGTCACTCTTTGTGAAGCAAAAGTGAAGCCGGAAGTTGGCGTTGCTCATGGCGATGCTCCGCCTTTTGTGCCACCCTCCTCTCTTGTTTACATCTTTCGCGAAACCACGCCGCGCTGCGCGTGGTTTCGCGCGCGGAGCGCTCGCGCTCGCGCAACATCCGGCAGAGCACGGTGCAGGTAACACAGCGCAACAAGACACGGTGACTAACGCAAACCCGCCCACGCAGCGCCTTTGCCACGGCACGAAACCTACCAGAGCAACACGTGTGAGCGCTCAAACAACGCCGCCATTGTAACCCAAAAAACGTGACCATACAGCAAAAAAAAATAAAAAAGCAGCAAAAAAATGAGAACCTACACGTCATTTTCGCCACACTTTTCTTCTAGCGCGCGGAGGGGGTAGGGCCTCTCCTTAGTTTCCTTCCTCCATGCTCACATCAATCTGCGCTCGAAAAAGCGATCGCAAGCACGTAGCGAACCGCGCCAATCCAATCCAGAAGCCAAAAAAAAAATTAAATTATGGGGTTTTACGTGCCAAAACCACTTTCTGATTATGAGGCACGCCGTAGTGGAGGACTCCGGAAATTTCGACCACCTGGGGTTCTTTAACGTGCACCTAAATCTAAGTACACGGGCGTTTTCGCATTTCGCCCCCATCGAAATGCGGCCGCCGTGGCCGGGATTCGATCCCGCGACCTCGTGCTCAGCAGCCTAACACCATAGCCACTGAGCAACCACGGCGGGTGAGCCAAAAAAGAGGGGGTAGTGATGTGTGACCCTAAGTTCAGATTTACTGCGAAAAGTGCCTGCTTCCCCAGCGACACAATTCATCGCTTGTCATCGCTTGCCCAGTGAAGGCGCCTCTGAGCGCATGTACGCAGTATATGAGTGTGTTGTGCCGTCGAAGGTGCTTGCGGATTACTTCTGCTGGAGCCAGCAGCGATCGCAGATGGATATCGTAACGACACCGCAGCACTCGCATTTTGGCAGGTGAGGGCTCTTGTGTGTAGTTATGAAATCAGGGGTGCGATCTTGTACGCGTTCCAAAATAGAACGGAGGCGGTCCGTTCCACCGAGCCGCACATGGTCGGTCAGTTTGAACGGGGAAGAACGCCATGACGTCAATTGTGAAGTGATATCTGCTGTCAATCATTCCGTGTTGTCTGCTATCGGACAAACGCAACGGAACGGACCGCCAATTTCGCGACGGAAAGAACGGACCGCCTCCGTTCGAGTTTGGTACGCGTATAAGATCGCACCCCAGATTTCGAACGGAGAGAGGTGTTGGAACTGTTGAGTGCGCAGTGCTTGTGATGAAGAAATGCCATTGCACTGGGTCTAGAAGAGCGAGCGATTCTCGGACGCTGATCGTGTTTACGACGCTGTGGCTCCGTTTCATCACCGATGACAGAGCAGCCATCTCAAACGACTGCTGCAATACGCATTCCTCAGCATCGTCGTCCCCCTCGACGCATCGACGCCTTGCAAGCAGCTACAGCGACGTGCCGATAATTATTTACTGTGCGCTACGCGCCACAATGCAGTTAATGAAACCGTGTTGTGCGGCCATCTCAGCCCGAGAAGGTGTATGCATAAGCCAGCGACAGTCAACGCTTTGTTTTTGATAGTGGTGCTCAGTACATCACCGATGACAGTGCGTTGTGCGTGTTTTATGTCGGCGGTCAAGATTGTTGATGCCTCTCAGCTCGACACCGCGTCGCTGTTGCCGGAAGATAAGTTGGGCGTGGCCCAACTGTAGTGGGTGCGCGCGCAATAGTTACATGCCTCGCGCGGGGCGTGACCTCTGGTTCTGATTGACAGGCGAACTCGTGCTAAACTCGTACATCGCGATACCCCCTCCGAGTTCAACTCGGGAACATGGCGGCGGCAGCAGCAGCCTGTTTCATTGCATCCAGCGGCAGGAAGCGTCAGTATGACCGACGGGGAGTTTCAGCGTCATTTTCGCCTGTCGAAGACATCAGTGCGCTGGCTGTGTGACGAGCTAGGCGAAGACTCGTCTGCGGTGACAGCGTGGCGGGCTTCATTCGCTCACCGTCGCAGAGCAAGTCATCTGTGCCCTCCGTTTCTACGGGACTGTGAGTTTTCAGGGAAGCGTCGGCGCCGAGCGTTACATTGGACGCCATCAAACTACTGTTAGCAACTGTGTCAGAGATGTGTCTGACGCGCTTATCGATGTGGCAGTGTGTAAGCGGTGGCTAGCTTTCCAGAATACTGCGGCGGAGCGCGCATATATAAAAAATGCTTCCTACTTTGTGGGAACATTAAACGTAGTCGGGTGTGTCGACGGAACGTACGTAGGAATTAAGGCGCCTTCAATGTCAGCGTTACTGTGATTAACAGACTTTTTCGTTGGTTGATCACTTTTTGCCGATTGTTCTACTTGTCTGTCAGGGTGCCTTCCAAATGGCTCACTTTCTTGGGAAAGAGGTTAATAAGTATAAATAGATAAATGGATATCACAAATTGTGTGCAGTAACCTATGAATCCTAATCTCATAAAGAACTTGGGGTTCTTCATTGGTGAAGTTACTAAGTATGCACAATGCTGAATTTTGGTCATGCGTAATCTATGAAACAGCGAGGCATTGCACAATTTGTTGCAGCGCGAGATGTGGATGTTGCGCCAAGCCGGTTGTGCCTATGCATTTGTGGCGAAATGAAAATGCATTGAGAATCTTAGTGTGTTGGCTTGCATGAAGAAAATACTTCATATTGTTTGCTCTGTTCACTGTCGATGCATGTGCCAGAGGTTCAGTGCATCTTCTTTTTTTGGGGGGCAGCGTTATTCTGGATGGATAAATTGTATATTTTCGTCTCATAATGGGGCTCTAATGCTTAAGCAGTAGAACAATGCACATCCGATACTCTGCAGAACTCTCTGTACGTGAAGACGTCATGAACCACCAAGGCAAAATTACATATCGGGAGAAATGTGGTGCAGATGCCAATGAAAAGTGGGTCTTTAACCCACCATGATAAAAATAAAAATTGCAGAGCAAATAGACCATTTGTACAGCTTTAGAGCAATGATTAACAAAACGTGATATGCCCAAACGAGTAAACGCTTGCCGCAATGCCAAAGTGGGCTGAGCGACAGGCAGCATATATTGGCATTGAACATGTCTCGTAACCGTTATTTTTATTGTAAGCCCTCGCTGTCACACCTTTTCCTCCAGCACTCCCTTCACTGAAACGTGGCACTGTCTTTCCATTGGTGTCATGATGATAATGGTAACGGCAGCAGCAAGGCTGGTTAATGCTTGCCTCTTTGATTCCTGTGAGTTTAGTGGTAAAGAATATGGCACGTGCATACATACAGCTGTGCTGCAAAATTTAACATTTGTGATTTTTTGGAGAGCTAATTTGTGTTGGGAAATTTCAAAGATGTGCTCCATTGTGGCCTAATAACTAGAGCATTGGTGAGGTTGAAGACGGTGTATTGGTATAGAAGCTTGAAGTTTAATTGCACAACAATTCGATGGGACACAAAGAGAAATACACACAGCAGAATGCTTTGCTGTGTGTGTTACACTTCTTTGTGTGCCGTTGAATTGTTGTGCGATCCAACATCAAATAGAGCATTGGGCTTCTTTGGTGCAGGACCGAGGAAGTGTGAGCTATTCGACAACATGCCAGTGCCTTGCCACACAATTATGGAAGTCGGAAGGTTTGCAAAGAAAGCTTTGCTTTCAAATCCACCTGCTCGTATAATACAAGCGCTGATTGGAAGAACCATCACACAAAAATAATGGTGAAATCAATGGCCTGTGAAAAGTGTAATTTGTACATAGACATTGTTGACATAATAGGTGCCATACCGGCCTCAAAATTGTACTGGACAGAGCAGTTTGTTTCCTATGTGAAGCACAACCTCCCATTACATGCTGTGCAAATAACCAAGCTCAGTTTGTTTTGACGTGCTACACAACATTAAGTGTAATATGTTTTTGATTCTAAAGAAGTGCCAAACACCACCTCTTTTTCAAGGACGTCATGGGAATATTTGGCGAGACCTTTTTCAGCCCCTCATAATGGAAGTGTGGCCAGCCAGCTTTGCTTGGATGCCTTTATAGATTTCTGCTCCTGATCATTGTGTGCTATCAAGTTGCAGAAGTCTATGCAACTGGTGCAAGGCATTACGTGTTTCTATAGTCGGATACAACTTTAGGAGGCTGCGGAATCTGCACTTGAAGGCAGGTGAACACAAGCCTGCGCCAATGGACACGCACTCTAGACTGACATCGTGCCACCGGACAGATAGTCCCTCTCAAACCTGCTCGTTGGAGAGGGACTATCTCTTTAGACGTGGAGGCAATCGGCTGCTGCACTTTGGTCATCTGGGTGGGGCCTCTCCTGTCTTCTGAAAGTTTAGCAGACTGTAAAGGATGCTGCTTTTCATAAAACACAAAAGGACAAAGTGTACAATTATTTGGCCTATGAAATGGATACATCAGAAGTGTGCTGTGCAAGCGCTTAAGATGTGTGAAATATAGTACATGCAATTATAAGACAATGTTAAAGAATATGTGGTATCGAACATGCATGTAATGGTACATTTGAATCGGGGAGTGTTGCAGTCATATGCACAGTCTATAGGTGATAGCATTATTAAGCTCCTGCTGTTTCCTGTCTTCATAGTGAATTACACACACCGTTCATCTTGTGGCTGATCAACACACACTGTATTCTTGCACATAGAAAGAACAAACACCACAATGACGTGTATGCTGCATTAGTGTATTTTTTATTTACATGGTCCAAGAGTGGCAAAGGTTGTCTTACATTTTTGCCTATTTTGAAGGGACACCAAGTGCATGTTACAAGTCTCCTAATATGCACAGCACAATGTTTACTGCAATAATTTTATTCATGTTCTTGAATAATAAACAAAATATTAAACTGAAAGCTCCTTTATAAGGTGTTTTCTGTGGGCTCGACAGGAGAGCAGTGAGGGCACCGATACTACTGTTGCTGAGCAGCCCTCTGGACCTCTGCCACACTCTCAAGAGCACGTGCTTGGCGCTTGCCTACTGCCACCAGGCGTTTGAGTGCCCCCAGCAGCAGAATGTTTTGCTGGAAAAAAGTGTATTGGGATGAATCAGCCGCATACAAACCATTATTTACAAAGAAAAATGCTCGTTGCACTATTAGTACTAAGTGCCCTTAACTGTGGAAGCATCTAGTGTAGTATGCATAATAAAACAATGCGTTAGAACAACGTTGCTTTATTTTTCATATCTGGGGTTTTCTTTTTCAGAGCCAACTGTCATGTTGATTAGTGTACCAGCAGCTGAGGTGGCCCCGCACCTTCACGAGTCTCTAATTTGTCGCGCTTGCGGGACGCACGACCCGACGGACGACCACGAGTGCTCGCTCAAGTGCGCCGTCTGCGGCGAAGCCCACGCCACGGGGTCTCGCGAGTGCAAGCAAAAGCTAAAAAACAAGAGCACTACCACCAAGAAGCATCCTCCACCCGGACCACCCGGAAGGAGGAAGGAAGACGACGACAATAATGGAGGAAGGCCAAGGCGAAGCCGCCTACGGTGGTTCAGCTCGGAATCTTCGGCGAGCCGCTCAAGGTCCCGGGCCCAGTCCAGGTCAATGTCCCGGTCCCGATCCCGATCCCGGTCCCAGTCCAGGTCCCGATTCCGCTCGGAGTGGCCAAAGCTAGGAGAGAAGCAAGGGCAGCGGCAGCCTTCTCCCTCGAGATCCACGACTAAACAGAAGAACCAATCGGGCAAGAAAAACCAAGCCAACAACGACAAGGTGAGCCGGAATCAGTCTAGTACCTCCTCCGCTCAAAATACCAGTGAAAGTAGTAAATGCTCCCCAGAATGTACGCGCATCAGGGAAGAAAATAAAAAACTCAAGGCTCAGGTTAACGACCTAAACCAACGCATGCAACGCTTAGAAGCGTTGCAAAGCAAAACCAGCAACAACACACAGGCAGGGTCGCAAAGCGGAACGATAGGCCACGAGCCCGCCATCTCCATTCCTCCCCCCTCAAGAACTACCACGCCCTCATCGCTCCCCGGTGCGGCCTCGGCAGCGGCAGTCCAGTCAAGTGTAGTCACCCTCGAAGATATTTATGCTACGATACAACAGATGCTTTACCAGATGGGCGAATTAAACAATAAAGTCAAGGAGAACACACTAAGCCATGAAGACCTTGAAAGAAGAATACGCAAGGTTGAGTTTGGCTCGCGCAAGCGGGTCGACGACGAGATCAGCAACCCACGCATCAAGGCGTAGAGGCGCATAAACAACATGGGTGACGTCAGGGACGCCGACAACTGCGACGACGGTGGCATGAACGTCAGCAATGGCTAACACCACACACAGCGCGCCTGAACACCTCGAGATCTGGCAGTGGAATTGTCGCTCTTTCAACAAGAAGGCAAGTTCACACCAACTCTTCATCCAAAATCACCTATACCCCCCCGACGTCATCTGCCTTCAGGAGGTCGGGAACCAGCCAATCAGGCTACGGGGTTACTACGTAATTAAACACGCGGGATCTCCGAAGGTCGCGGTTTTAGTTCACAAAACGGTGACGGCCGTGGGACAACATTATCAACATCATGACATTAATCACGTGCTAGTGGAATTCCTCCCGCATAAGAGGGGTAGACGTAGCACTTTCATCCTGAATTTGTACAGTCCGCCGAGGGCTCAGAAAGACGACTTCCGCAACATTATTTATGACAGCGTGAGAGCCGCTGGCTGCAACCAGCTGGTAGTTGTTGGAGACATTGAAGAAGTAAAACCAAGGACACCGACCAACATAGAAGTGCTAAAAAATGAAAAAATCTAAAAGACGTTTCGGCTTCGCTACGGAAGCCTTGTTCACAATGGGATGACGGAAGGTTCAAGGAAGCTTATGTATGCTTTAGAACGTGACGTAAGCAGCGCGTGTATGACGGTGGGAGGGTTCCCTCATTTCGATTAAGCGTGTGACGTGTTTTTTGTATCTCCAGTGACTCCAGATACAGACGCGATTTTTGGTTTCTTTCTTGGCCGATAATTCTTGAGCGATCCCAGTCGATATCATGGCCCGTTGCATCCGCGTGCTCGGCAAGGGCATTCGACACTGTACGCTTCTTTTCGACATCTTTCTGATGCTGTCTCAGTCTCTGTTTGAAGTTGCCGGATTCACCGATGTATGCGTAGTCGCAATCTGCGCAGGGTATCTTATATACCACGCCGGGAAACGATTCTCTCGGAAGCCTGTCCTTTCCGCCGACGAGCGCTTGCCTCAGCTTACAAACGGGCACGTGCGCCACCTCAACGTCATAACTGCGTAGAACGCGAGAC
Organism: Dermacentor albipictus; assembly: GCF_038994185.2. NCBI lineage: Eukaryota > Metazoa > Arthropoda > Arachnida > Ixodida > Ixodidae > Dermacentor > Dermacentor albipictus. The sequence continues at coordinate 114,118 of NW_027225656.1, forward strand.
AGGGTTTCGCTTATCCCTGGAACGTAAGGTATGGCAGCACGCTTTCTTGGTCGCGGATTGGTCGGACGTGCAGGATTGGACAGACGGCGCTCCACAGCAGTCAAAAAGGATGTGGGGTAGCCGCTTGCCGAGAGATCACCTCGCACGTGGACCAAGTCAGTGGAACGGCTTTCTGCTGTGGTGCAAATGCGGTTCGTACGGTTGAGCAGTGAGGCAGCAACCGACCTTTTGTGAGCGTCAGGATGAACGGATTGAAAGTTCAGGTAGCGGCCAGTGTGTGTGTCCTTACGGTACACGCTGAACGAGAGCCGTCCATCGCGTCTGGTGACAAGTACATCTAAAAAAGGGAGTCTGCTGTCGACCTCTGTCTCAACCGTGAATTGGATGGCCTTTTCTTGACTGTTTAGGTGCGCAGTGAACGAATCCAAAGCGCTGCGCCGAATCAGACAGAAACAGTCGTCCACATAGCGCAGAAAAACTTTTGGCCTAGGGCTGAAGGACGCGAGAGCACGCCTTTCCAAACATTCCATCGTAAGATTGGCAGCGGTAACAGAGACGGATGCACCCATTGCCGTACCGTGGACTTGCCTGTAGAAGACCTTGTCGAAACAGAAGTACGTGTTTCCAAGGCAAAAACAGAGGAGCCTCTTGAGGTCGGGAACGTCAATGGGCGACCTGTCTGGCAAGGTCCTGTCAGATTCCAGAGCAGAGGTGCATGCATCCATAGCCAAGTCAGTCGGAATTGAGGTAAACAGTGATACCACGTCGAACGAAACCATCACCTCGTCGTCGTCTAGAGACACGTCACGAACTTTTTCAATAAAGTCACAGGAGTTGCTCACGTGCGTTGATCTCTTCCCGACGAGTGGAGCCAGAAGCTGGTGCAGGTATGCGGACAATTTGTAGAGAGGGGAGAGAGTGTAGTCGACGACTGGACGTAGGGGGACGTTAGGCTTATGAACCTTAGGCAGGCCATAAAGTGCAGGTGCAGCACCGTTATGACAGAGAAGCTTGAAATACAAAGACTTGCGTTCGGGAGCTACGAAGCGGAACACGTCAGCCAGGAGAGTCTGGAAGTCCCTCTGAACCTTCAAGGTCGGGTCCCGAGTGAGCCGGACATGAACGCTAGACATGAACGCTAGACACACGACTTGGGGCTACCAACAAGACACGCAAAAGGGAAGGTCGCTCCTCGATGCGGTTGACCAAATGGGCCTCGAATTGATTACCAACCTCCACCAACCAACCCGAGTAGGCAACAGTGTAAGTCGAGACACGTTTCCGGACCTGTCATTTGTCAAAAACGTAAGGGAATACTCATGGGCGCACCTGGGCGAAACATTGGGCAGCGATCACTATATCCTCAGCATCTCGGTATCCACTCGGAAACTCAAGAGAACAATTGGCGAAATTAGGCTTACGGACTGGGAGGCATTCAGGCAGTACCCCCCGCCCGAAAATGGTATAACGGACATAGCGGAATAGATGCAGCACCTCCGGGACGCCCACATCCAAATCACTAAAACCATCCAGCGCACGGTCGAGACGCCCGAAGTCGACCGCCGGCTCTTACACCTGTGGGAAGCCCGTAAGGGCCTCCTCAAACGGTGGAAGCGACTGCGGTTAAACCAGAAACTACGTCTACGAATCGAGAAAATAACAGACGAAGCCAGAAATTACGCAAACGAGTTGACGCAGCAAAATTGGGTACAGTTTTGCGCCTCGCTTAAGGGTACCCTGAGTACGGCGCAGACGTGGGCCATCCTACGTTGCCTGATCGAGCCCGACAAGGCGAAATCGACAACCAGTCGGACGCTTCTAGAAATTGCCCACAAGTTCCCCGGAAACGAACAGGATCTGATTGACACCCTAAAAACCAGATACCTGGGTAGCGACCCCATACAACCCTGCCTCCTAAAGTATGAAGGAGAACCAAGACCAGAACTGGACGCTCCCATCATGGAGGAAGAGGTGTATGCCGCGGCACGAGCCTCACAGCGCAACACTGCTCCCGGAGTTGACAAAATCACCAATGCCATGATTAGAAACCTGAGCCCGATGCACATCCAGGACTTGACCGAATACCTAAACGAGAAACTCTGGAGCAAGGGCCACGTACCGAAGGAGTGGAAACACGCGGAAATCGTGACCATTCCCAAACCCGGCAAGAAGCCCGCGATCGACGCCCTGCGTCCCATCTCGCTGACTTCGTGCCTCGGCAAGCTGTACGAGAGGGTCATCAAAACCCGCCTCCAACATTACATAGAGGACGGTGACCTCTTCCCGCACACCATGCTTAGCTTCAGGCCGGGACTTTCTGCTGAAGATGCGTTCCTAATCCTTAGGGAAGAAGTTCTCAAGGGCATCCCGAAGGGAGGAGAACACCTGCTCGCACTCGACCTAAAAGGGGCCTTGGATAACATCTCCCACGAGGCCATTCTCAAGGGACTGAACAACATCAGCTGCGGGGAGCGCATCTTTAATTACGTTAAATCGTTCCTGACGGGCCGGACGGCAACCATCGGAATAGGCAAGACTCGATCGGATACGATCGACGTGCCGAACAAAGGGACACCGCAAGGGGCAATAATCTCCCCGATTCTATTCAATGTCGCGATGCTAGCGCTGACCAAAGAGCTGCGGAAGATCCCCGACCTAGGTTACGCCCTGTACGCAGACGACATCACGCTCTGGGCCACCAAGGGCTCCCTAGCGCGAAAAGAGGCGACCCTTCAAGAGGCCGCGACGGCCGTGGAGAGATTTGCGGCAGCGAGCGGGATGCGTTGTGCGCCCGAAAAGTCCGAAGTGATCCGGGTGCACGGAGGAGGAATCTACAAGTCCCCCGGCCCTATCGACCTCTATCTTGAGGGCCAGAAGATACCGGAAGGCAATAAGGCTAGAATTCTGGGTTTTTGGATCCAGAGCAACCTGAAAGCCTCCCACATCATCCAAACCCTAAGGTCTGCCACCAACCAGATCTCGCGGATTATAAAACGAGTTACAAGAAGCCGCAAGGGCATGCGAGAAGAGGACACGCTTCGCCTCGTCCAGGCTCTGGTGATCAGCAGAATAACGTATAGCATGCCGTATCACTATCACTCGCTAAACAAACGCGACCAAGAACAAGTCGATGCCATCATCAGAGGCGCGTACAAAACGGCCCTGGGTCTCCCTGTCACCACCTCAAACGAGAAGTTAGCGGCCCTCGGGATCCACAACACCTTCGCTGAGCTGTCGGACGCGATTATGGCTTCGCAAAAGGCCAGACTACAGAACACGTCGGCGGGCAGAGCCATCCTCCACCGGACCAGAACGGCAACGGAGCTCCGTGCCCTCGATGGGCAACGATCACTCCCGCCTGAGGTCAGAGGCATGATCAAGGCGAACCCGATACCGAAGCACATGAGTCATGAACTCCATGAAGGACGACGCAAAGCTCGCGTCGAGAGACAGCGCCGACAATTCAAGGGTGACCCGTACGTAACGTACGTGGACGTGGCGGCGTACCCTGTAGGGGGCCTCTTCGCGGTAGCCGCCGTGAACGGGAGAGACAGCTCCTTGACCCTCGCGGCCTCCATAAGGGCAGAGACCCCAGCTCCGGCTGAGACCATAGCCGCGGCGCTGGTTATAAAACAAGAAGACAGGATAGGCAGGGAAGTCCATGTCGTTACCGACTCGCAACAGGCCTGCCGTAACTTCACGAACGGACGAACACCGCTGCTGGCGGCTCAGATTCTAGGCCCGAGGCTGCAAGAATACCATCAAATCACGTGGACGCCGGGTCACGCGGGTCTGGAGGGGAACGAAAGGGCGAACGCCCTAGCTCGAGCGCTAATCAACCGAGCGGGGCAAGACCAATCGTCTCATCAATCCCCACCCTTTACCTTCATGCCCCTGCCATCCAAATACTGCGACCGACTCGAGATCCAGCGACTCAACCGCGGGATTTATCCTCCGCCTCACAAAAAGCTCAGCACTGAAGATGCCGTAGCTCTCCGACTTATAGAGACCAACACATTTCCAAACCTACACAGATACAGTAAAATGTTCCCACATACATATCGTGGCATCTGCCCCTGGTGCGGCGACACACGCCCTACACTCTTTCACATCTCGTGGGGGTGCGAGGGCAAACCTCAACACTTAAAGACTCCTAGCACGTCATTTGAGCGGTGGGAGGTACAGCTGACCGGCGATACCCTGGCGGGACAAGAAGCTCTCGTCCAGCAAGTACGTCGAGCAGACATGGCCAGTGGAGTCCTGGAATGAGGACACCACCCACTCGACCTCAAGAGCAACCACCTCGATGGTCCGAATAAATGTTTTGTCTCTCTCTCTCTCTCTACTGTCAGCGCCACAAACCTATTTTTGTTCGCTGCAAAACAAATGCCTCACCCTACAATCCCGTCTTATACGAGCTGATTGCATCCTATGCCTACAAACATCATATTTGTGTCCCATTACGCAACTTTCTACCATCCTCTATTGACATCCATTCTGTCATGCTTATGTAATCACCTGATATGAATTGGCAACAACAATGAACGTGCATGGCCTGCCTGCCGATTCCTTTCTTTTTTCTTAATCTCAACTAGCATATCAGTTGCCACGGTTTACTACGCCACTGTCTTCCTGCCTTAATGCTATCTTCAACAATTTTTGTTACTTCGCTTTCTGCACAGTCCTTGACATCTCAAGTTTCTTTGTTGACCTCCAGGTTTATGTCCCATATTGCATAACCGGTGGAATGCAATGATTCTAGACTTTTTTCAAGGATTATTTGTAGATTTTAGTAAAGCGTTCGATTATATTAGCCACAATATTCTTTTTCATAAGCTCAATCGTTATGGAGTTAGAGGACTTCCTCTTGAATTTATTAAGTCGTATTTTCAAAATAGACGCCAATATGTACAGATAAATAATTTCAGATCCCAAGAGAGGTCTATACTTTCTGGAGTACCTCAAGGCAGCATTCTAGGTCCTTTGCTTTTTAATCTATATGTTAACGATATTGTAAATATTCATTTCAATGTAAAATTTTTAATTTACGCAGACGACACCAGTATATTTCTAACATCACGTTCTCGTACCGAGCTTATCACAACATCAAATGGAGTGCTCCTGAAACTTAGTACATGGTCTAAGCAAAACTGTTTATGTGTCAACACAACCAAAACTAAAGCTATAATTTTTCGTCCAAAGGGAAGCACCTCCCCTTTACTACATGGCATAGCCTATAATAATGCTCCGATTGAATTTGTAGAACGCATCAAAATTCTAGGCGTGTATTTTTCTTCATCGCTGCTATGGAATGACCATATAAACTTTGTAACGCAAAAACTGAGTCAGATAACAGGTATAATAAGCCGTAACCGTTACCTTCTTCCTACATCAGTTAAAGTACTATTACACAACGCCTTATTCGCCTCTCATCTCAATTATTGTCACCTCGTATGGGGCACTACAACTGATACAAATTTAAACAAATTATTTTTATTACAGAAAAGGATAGTACGCGTCCTAGCAAATGTTCCATGTGATTCACACACCGAGCATTTATTTGACAAGTTTAAAATTATCACAGCTCACGAAATCTATAGGCGTCGACTTTTGCAGAAGTTTTATTACATGAACAGGAAAAACGATCTATCCCTTGTTAAATTATCATGCTTAGAAGAACGTATCCCCTCACGCTTCACAAGAAACACAGAACCCTGGACTGTGCACCATTTTAGGACTAATTACAGCTCACAAATGCTAAAAAACAACTTACCAAGGCTTTTAAATGCTTACAACAAATATGGAATTGATATATATGCCCTTACCCCATCAGAATTTTCTCGACTAATTCAGTGTGACTAATATTAATGTTTATATGGCCAGCTATTTCAGAAGTGCAGATTAGATGAGTTTTACAGCTTTTTGTTCACATTTGTATTACATATATATGTGTATATATGTTTTTTTTGTCTGTCATATGTGAAACGTTTGGTAGCTTCTTTACGCACAACTACTCACTTTTTATGCATTCTTGCAAAACTTTGTATATTTCTTTTTTGTTAAAAACACGCGGCAGCTCCGCGCTGCCCATGTCTTGTGGTCATAGGGGGCAGGGTGTTTTTTCAAGCTGCACTTGCAGCTTTTCTTCCCTGTCTCCCCCAATCTAGTGGAAATAAAGATATATTCAAATATCGGTAACGTGGCGATCACGATTTGGTAATGCCTTCCATGTGCTGTTCAACCCATAAAATTTTTGTATAAGTTTCCTGCTGTATATCAGTACTTGCTATTGATATTTCACTTGGATAAAGACACTCTTCCATAAATTTTGCTGGCTTAATGTCACTCATGAATTTCTGTTATCTCACCAAGTTAGTGAAGGTTACCTTCATCTTTTCCATATTTTCGCGGGCCCACTTACATGTAAAAGCACGAACACTCATTGGTTCTCACTGCCTTCTTTAAACTGCTGGACATTCAGTTCGTTACTACGAAAGTGACTTAATCGTGCACTCTTATTATGCTAAATAAGAAACAGTAGAAATATACTTATCTGCAGTTTGTCGATGTCTTCTTCACTGTGTTGGTAGCGAGATCCATCATCGGTACCACCTCCTTGTCGCATCGTAGCTATATAGGATGCCTGCCTTTTGCCCACACTATGTAATGTTCGGGACGCTCGCAGTCACGCAGAGCGGAGGAACTCGGTGCACTCGCAGAAGCAGCACCGGACAAGTTGTTTCTTCAGCACTTCGCCGTGAACAGTAGGTGCGCGTTGCGATCTGTAAAATCGCCGAAGCTATTGGCAGTCTTACCGGGTGCACAGGAAGATTGCCCACGGAGGAACAGAACTATCCAAGAAATAGTGGCCATCGTCGAGCCTGATCACTACGTCGCGCACTGCAAGCTCGTTGTACGGGTTTGTTTACACTGGGCCTCTCTGATGCTTAGCCGCCATGCTTGCCCGGTGAATGGATGTGATGACGCCACTACAGCGTTCCCTCGTTGTATAATGCGAAGCGTACTAAATTACGAATTAGTCTAAGACGCATTCAGTGCACATCTCGTAAGCTTCAAAATGCTTCTAAACCACGTTAAAGTAACTAATAATATTGTACTAAATGCATTTGTTTTACAACTTGCTTCTGCATGTAATGCACTCGGTGGAACGACAAACAAGTGAAAGAAGGCACGACCATGCACCGACGGTATGATCACGTAAGCCCCAGTTTGTCGACCACCCAGAAGGCAACGCCCAAGGAATGATAGCCAGCCAGAGTGAATCTAGGTAAACCAATGAAACTGGAGGCTTGTCGAAAGATAAACTGTGTCTCGGTATCATTCGTGCTTTCATCTTGGGGTGTCGCCAGAGCTCGTAAAGATCCCGAGTTTCGCCAAACTCGGCGCATCCAGCATAGCACCCCAGCTTATATGGTTCCAGAATTGTCTTGACCCCCCTTTAGTTGCATCGCGAACTTCAGCCAGGCAGCGGTCAGAGCACTGCTTTATTTTAGCCTGGACGAGGACCTGTACTTGTTTATTTTGTCGATAATATTCCCATTTTCGGCCTATTTCCTCTTCAGATAACTGCGCCCTCTTTGCTTCTCTGTGTTCCCGAGATGCCCACCGTAGTTGTTCGATGGCCTCTCAAATTTCCTTATTCCACCAACTTCGTGGCGTCCTCTTTCCTATCCAGTGGTTTACTCCTTTTACTTCTTTTATTTTTGTACCAATGAGTAGTTCTAATTGATTATAATCCCACCTTTCCATGGGATGTTCCTCTATTGCTTCCTCTATGCCAGCCGCTATTTGCGCTATTTGTTCGTCATTTAATTTTGCGTACTCTTTGTGACTTCCTTGCATTTCTCTTTTGAGTAGGGCTCCCAACTGTAGACTAATACGCTTATGATCACTTCCGAGGCTGTACTTCCCCTCTTCTATTTCCATTATTGTGAGCTTGCTATACAACCCCTGCGACATTAAGCAGTCGTCAATGGTTGTTTGTCTGTTACGGCATTCCCACGTGATTTGTCCCTCACACTTAATGTATCCTCTGTGTATCCATCGAGGTCCTCAATGTGGGCATTCATGTCACTCAGCAGACAAATATCGGCACCTTCTCCAAACTGCTTTATACAGTCATCAAGACACTTCACTAGATCCTTGTTCTCTTGCCTGTATTTGTCCCCTGTCCCTAAATAAACTACTCCTAGCCATGTCTTTTTACTGGCAATCGTACCTGATAGCCAGACATGTTCTTTGCAAGTTGACTTTATTCTTTGCCAATTTGTTCCTTGATGTATCAGCATACCTACTCTTCCTCCCATCCTCTCCGTTGTTGTTCTGTTGCTCCCTTACCAGACGTAGCCTTCAATAAACGGTGGGTCTTCTAGATCCCTGAAATGTGTTTCGCATAGAGCATATTGTCACGTGGTGGTGACGTTAAGAACACAGTAGCAATACTGTGATAGACAAAACTAACTTTTATTGGGCGAACCTGTGCCCACAAAACAGGCTACACTTATAGCACAACGATAGCGGCGAACACGGTCGGCGATCGTCGAAAATTTGATCAGCGGGTCAAGCGCGTCGGCTTTTATAGAGCATTCGTCGAATGTTCCAGACTAATCTTTCGGACCCGCGTGCCTTCCACAAAGTTCTACACCATTCGCGTTACGCGATAAAATCAGATAACACAAGGTTCAGCGACAGCAGACAGCCGGGTAGAAGCATCGATAACTTTCCAGAAACGTCGGATGCATGCAGGCGCGTCCCGCGCTGTGCGATAACAGTTAAGCGGCGAAACGTGGTCGCCCGATTAAGATAAGTACACGTGTCAATACCCCCCTCTTAAAAAGCATCGTCCCGATGCTACAAATATAAGAGAGCGAAACACAAAAGGACACTTACTAAACATAAGTAACAAAACAACGAAAAGAAACAAAGTCCAAAGGTCAGTCACGGAAAGCCCCAAAGTTCATTAACGATGGTAGTACGGCTTGAGTCGCACAACGTGGACTATTTCAGGTCGTGAGCGGCGCCGCTGTGATAGCGAAATGCCGTCTGGCACGACCTCATAGTCCAGTGCGCCAATACGTCGGATGACCTTGTAGGGTCCGAAATAGCGTCGGAGTAGTTTCTCACTGAGTCCTCGTCGGCGTATCGGGGTCCATACCCAAACACGGTCGCCGGGCTGGTACTCGACGAAGCGTCGTCGGAGGTTGTAGTGTCGGCTGTCGGTACGCTGCTGGTTTTTGATCCGTAGGCGGGCGAGTTGTCGGGCTTCTTCGGCGCGCTGTAGATAGGTAGCGACGTCAAGATTCTCTTCGTCAGTGACGTGCGGCAACATGGCGTCGAGCGTCGTCATCGCGTTCCTGCCGTAAACCAACTTGAACGGCGTGATCTGTGTTGTTTCTTGCACCGCCGTGTTGTACGCAAAGGTTACGTACGGCAGGACCGCGTCCCACGTCTTGTGTTCGACGTCGACGTACATCGCTAGCATGTCGGCAAGCGTCTTGTTCAGGCGCTCCGTGAGACCATTCGTCTGCGGATGGTAGGCAGTTGTCCTCCTGTGGCTTGTCTGGCTGTACTGCAGAATGGCTTGGGTGAGCTCTGCTGTAAAAGCCGTTCCTCTGTCGGTGATGAGGACTTCTGGGGCACCATGTCGCAGCAGGATGTTCTCCACGAAAAATTTCGCCACTTCGGCTGCGTTGCCTTTTGGTAGAGCTTTAGTTTCAGCAAAACGGGTGAGATAGTCCGTCGCCACGACAATCCACTTATTCCCGGATGTTGATATCGGAAACGGCCCCAACAAATCCATCCCAATCTGCTGGAATGGTCGGCGAGGAGGTTCGATCGGCTGTAGTAATCCTGCTGGCCTTGTCGGTGGTGTCTTGCGTCGTTGACAGTCTCGGCATGTCTTGACGTAACGGGCGACGTCGGCGGTCAGACGTGGCCAGTAATACCTTTCCTGTATTCTCGACAGCGTCCGGGAGAATCCGAGGTGCCCAGCGGTTGGATCGTCGTGTAGGGCGTGCAGTATTTCTGGACGCAGCGCTGACGGTACAACAAGAAGGTAGCTGGTGCGGACTGGCGAGAAGTTCTTCTTCACGAGCAGATTGTTTTGTAGCGTGAATGAAGACAACGCGCGCTTAAATGCCCTAGGGACAACGTCGGTGTTCCCTTCCAAATACTCGCCGAGACCTTTTAGCTCCGGGTCGGCTCGTTGCTGTTTAGAGAAGTCTTCCGCGCTTATTATCCCAAGGAAGGCGTCGTCGTTCTCGTCGTCTGGCGGCGGGGGATCGATGGGGGCGCGCGATAAGCAGTCGGCGTCGGAGTGCTTTCTTCCGGACTTGTATATTACCGTGACGTCGTATTCTTGTAGTCTGAGGCTCCACCGCGCCAGCCGTCCTGAAGGGTCCTTTAAGTTAGCTAGCCAACACAATGCGTGATGGTCACTGACGACTTTGAATGGCCTGCCATAGAGGTAAGGGCGGAATTTAGCTGTAGCCCAAATGATGGCGAGGCATTCCTTTTCAGTCGTAGAATAGTTGCTTTCCGCTTTTGACAACGACAGGCTAGCATACGATATTACCCTTTCAAGTCCTTCTTTCCTCTGGACTAGGACAGCACCGAGGCCTAGGCTACTGGCGTCAGTGTGGATTTCGGTATCGGCGTCCTCGTCGAAGTGCGCAAGTACCGGCGGCGACTGCATGCGTCGTTTGAGTTCTTGAAATGCCTTGGCCTGAGGCGTTTCCCACTTGAACGCGACATCACATTTGGTTAGATGTGTTAGCGGCTCCGCGATGCGTGAAAAGTCCTTGACAAAGCGCCTATAGTAGGCACACATGCCAAGGAATCTGCGCACTGCCTTCTTGTCGGTTGGCTGCGGGAACTTTGCGATGGCAGCTGTCTTCTGTGGGTCGGGGCGTACTTCTGATTTGCTGATCACGTGGCCTAGGAACAAAAGCTCATCGTAAGCGAAACGGCACTTTTCCGGCTTCAGAGTGAGCCCTGATGACTTGATGGCTTCTAACACGGTCGCAAGCCGCCTAAGGTCGAAATTCCCGGCGAAGACAACGACGTCATCCAGGTAAACAAGGCACGTCTGCCACTTCAGTCCGGCTAACACCGTGTCCATGACGCGCTGAAACGTTGCAGGCGCCGAGCACAGTCCGAATGGCATGACCTTGAACTCGTACAGGCCGTCTGGCGTGATGAAGGCAGTCTTTTCGCGATCTCTCTCGTCGACTTCTATTTGCCAGTAGCCAGACTTGAGGTCCATCGACGAGAAGTATTTAGCGTTGCAGAGCCGGTCCAATGCGTCGTCTATCCGTGGAAGAGGGTACACATCCTTTTTCGTGATCTTGTTCAGTCGACGATAATCGACGCAGAACCGTAGGGTTCCGTCCTTTTTCTTTACCAGGACTACAGGAGAGGCCCACGGGCTTTTCGACGGCTGGATGATGTCGTCGCGCAGCATTTCGTCGACTTGTTGCCTAATAGCTTCACGTTCTCGCGTCGAAACTCGGTAAGGGCTCTGGCGGAGTGGTCGAGCGCTCTCTTCGGTTATTATGCGATGCTTTCCAACTGGTGTTTGTCGAATCCTCGATGACGTCGAAAAGCAGTCTTTGTATCGTCGGAGAAGACTTCTGATCTGTTGCTGCTTACTCATAGGAAGACTTGGATTCACGTTGAAGTCTGGTTCGGGGATATTGCTCATCGGGGTAGATACGGCTGAATCCGAGAGGACAAAGGCATTGCTGGTTTCCACAATTTCCTCGATGTATGCGATTGTCGTGCCTTTGTTGATGTGCTTGAACTCTTGGCTGAAGTTGGTTAGCATAACTTCCACTTGCCCTGCGTGGAGTCGAGCGATCCCTCTTGCGACGCAATATTCACGGTCGAGCAGTAGATGTTGGTCACCCTCAATGACGCCTTCCACGTCAGCGGGTGTTTCAGTGCCGACGGAAATAATAATGCTGGAACGCGGCGGAATGCTCACTTGATCTTCGAGCACACTCAAGGCGTGTTGACTACGATAGGTCTCCGGTGGTATCGCTTGATCTTGTGACAGCGTTATCGATTTCGACTTCAGGTCGATGACTGCGCCATACTGATTCAAGAAGTCCATGCCGAGAATGACGTCTCGTGAACACTGTTGGAGGACAACGAAGGTGGCAGGGTAAGTCCGGTCATGGACGGTAATTCTTGCCGTGCAGATCCCTGTCGGCGTAATCAGGTGTCCTCCAGCGGTACGAATTTGGGGGCCCTCCCATGCAGTCTTAACCTTCTTCAACTGGGCGGCGATGTGCCCACTCATTACGGAGTAATCGGCCCCTGTGTCGACTAAGGCAGTGACTGCGTAGCCGTCAAGAAGTACGTCGAGGTCGGTGGTTCTTTGTCTGGCGTTGCAGTTGGGTCTTGGCGTCGGATCATGGCTGCGTCGTGTTGAACTGAAGTTGGAACGTCGCGTCGTCAAGTCGTCATTCGTCGGTGTAGTCTTGCCTTCCTGACTTCGTCGGGACGGCGGCGTGTCGTTGTTATGTCGTCGAGATCGTTTCGTCGTCGTCGTCGTCGGCGGCGGAGGATCTTCGTCAGTTCGACAAACAGCAACCGCACCTCCATCGGTTGCTGCTTTTAGTTTTCCGGATATGGGCTCGCTGACCGGCCCCGGGCTGGGCCAGTGTATGGTCGGCGCTGCGGCGACAGGTAGCGGCCTGGTGATGGCGAATGGGACGGCCGTCGAGGGCTCCACTGAGTAGCGGCGAGGTAATCGGCGATGTCACGTGGGCGCTCGCCAAGCTGTGGACGCGGCGCGTTGACGGCGAAACCTCGCAGTCCCATCTCCCGGTACGGACACCGTCGGTAGACGTGACCCGCTTCTCCGCAGTGGTAGCAGAGCGCGCGGTGGTCAGGAGCACGCCAGATGTCCGTCTTCCTCGCATAGGTGCGCTGGGCGACGGGTGGTCGTGCTGGCGGCGGCGGCGGCGGACGACGAAACTGTGGCGTGACAGGGCCCTGGCGTGGTCGCGGAGGGGGTCCTTGACGGCGTGCGACGGCGGCGTAGGTCATCGCTTGCGGCTCACGCTGCGGCGATTCAGGGGCTACTCCAAGTTGTTGTTGGAGTTCCTCACGCACGGCGTCGGCAATCGAAGCCACTTGAGGCTGTGATGATGGGAACAGCTTTTGTAGCTCCTCCCGCACGACAGCTCGGATAGTCTCGCGTAGGTCGTCGGCGGCCAGTGACTGAACTCCGACGTAGTTTGTCGAGGTCGTGCGGCGGTCGAATTGCCGGTTTCGCATCTCGAGTGTCTTCTCGATGCTGGTGGCCTCATGAAGAAACTCGTCGACGGTCTTCGGTGGGCTTCGTACCATTCCGGCAAAAAGTTCCTCCTTCACACCACGCATCAGCAGGCGGACTTTCTTCTCCTCGGGCATTTCAGGGTCGGCGTGGCGGAAGAGACGGCTCATTTCTTCCGTGTAGATCGCGGTCGTCTCATTAGGTAGCTGCACCCGGGTTTCTAGTAGCGCTTGGGCTCGTTCTCGGCGTACGACGCTTGCGAATGTCTTCAGGAAGCCGCTGCGGAAAAGTTCCCAGGTTGTTAAGGTGGCTTCTCGGTTTTCGAACCACGTCCTGGCCGCGTCTTCCAAAGCGAAGAACACATATCGCAGTTTGTCGTCGCTGTTCCAGTTGTTAAAGGTAGCGACTCTTTCGTACGTCTCAAGCCAGCTTTCCGGGTCCTCGAAAGTTGAACCGCGGAACGTCGGAGGCTCCCTGGCCTGCTGCAGCACGACGGGTGACGCTGGTGCTGCCATTGGGGTGGACTTGGTGGCCATCCTTCTAGTCGTCTCGGGCAAAAGTCCGTGTTCCGGGGGCAGTCCTTGCAGCCTGCGGCTACCTCCCTGGTTCTTGTCGACGTTGGTGTCGTCCGAGTGAGGGCTTGGGTCACGGCTTTGTGGGGCGTCCGGTGCATGAACGCAAAGCACCTCCACCAGATGTCACGTGGTGGTGACGTTAAGAACACAGTAGCAATACTGTGATAGACAAAACTAACTTTTATTGGGCGAACCTGTGCCCACAAAACAGGCTACACTTATAGCACAACGATAGCGGCGAACACGGTCGGCGATCGTCGAAAATCTGATCAGCGGGTCAAGCGCGTTGGCTTTTATAGAGCATTCGTCGAATGTTCCAGACTAATCGTTCGGACCCGCGTGCCTTCCACAAAGTTCTACACCATTCGCGTTACGCGATAAAATCAGATAACACAAGGTTCAGCGACAGCAGACAGCCGGGTAGAAGCATCGATAACTTTCCAGAAACGTCGGATGCATGCAGGCGCGTCCCGCGCTGGCGATAACAGTTAAGCGGCGAAACGTGGTCGCCCGATTAAGATAAGTACACGTGTCAATATACACCTACCTAATTGTTCGCCCTTTAACTGCTGTTCTATATCTAACCACTTCGCTCTCTTTCTACCGCCTTGCATGTTTATGTACTTGATCCTGATGTCAAATTTCTTTTTTGTTGTTTTCTTCCTGGACCTCCTAGGGGTAATTTTATTGGCGTCTGCCTCCAATGTTGCACTTTCTGCATTGTTTCTATTTAGCCCTACGCCCCGAAACGCAGTGGACCCCCTAAAGAAGCTACTGCCCGGCCTGCCAGGCACCAGCCGATCTCGGCTCCTAGCCTTCCGTTAAAGTGGATGCCATTTCGTGTAAAGCCTCCGCCAAAGCCTGCTCCATGCACTTCTCTGTTTATGTCTGCCACTTCAAAGCCTTTCTCTTTGCTTAGCTTTCTTATCTGTTGATTACCAGCCACAACGTCCTAGGTAATTTCTCCATTCCGTCCCTGCACCTCCGGCACAGTGCATACCACGATCTTTACTTGCTGTGCTATCGCCATTAAATCATCAACTCACTCCGCTAATCTTTCCCCTACTTTTGCGGCTTCATTCAGGACATCATTTAGGCCCGCCGCTACCACTACCAAATTGCCCTCTGCAACATTCTTAGAAAGCTAGCTTTTTATCTCCCTCAGTACTGCGTCCATTGTCCTGCCTGGGAACACCCCGACTGCTACCCGCTTATCACCCTTTGCACGCTCTATTATAGCTCTCTTGCACCTTCTCATATTTGAGTCACGACCTATAAGTACTAGGGTATTCTCTTCCTCCCTCCTAACTTCCAGATTATGCTGCCTCTTATCATTGACTATGACTTCATTCCTTGGGGTTAGCTTGTTCCCCTCCTCCCTTCGCGACTACTGGCACCCCTGTGGCTGCAGTGTCGCCTCACTCGGGGCATGTTGTGCTGCTTCACCATAACAATGCCGATTCACCAGCGGCGAGCAGACGGCCGCTTGCTCTGCCACCCTGCCTGCCACTTCACCTGTAAGGTCTACCCTACTTTCTGGGCTGTTGCCACCGGCTTGATGTCCCGACCCATCATTCTCCGCTGCCCGCGTCTCAAGCGCATCGAGCCGCCTTTCCAGTTCTGCGCTCCTTTCCTTCTCTTCTCCAAGCTCGGCCACGGTCCTAATTGCGCGGCCTGGAACGCTTCCACCTTGACCAAATCGGCGACTTTCGCCTGCAGTATAACATCCATCCATTCATTGCCGCACCGCCTGACCACTGAAGGTAGCCATCAGAGAAAATGGGGGTGCAACCATATTGTCACGTGGTAGTGACGTTAAATGACACAGTAGCAGTACTGTGAAAGACAAAACTAGCTTTTATTGGGCGAACCTGTGCCCACAAGACAGGCTACACTTAAAGCACAACCATAGTGGCGAACACAGTCAGCGATCGTCGAAAATCTGATCAGCGGGTCAAGCGCGTCGGCTTTTATACAGAGTCGTCGAATGTTCCAGACTAATCGTTGGGACCCGCGTGACTTCCATAAAGTTCTACATCATTCGCGTCAGGCGAATAAATCAGATAACGCAAGGTTCAGCGATAACAGACTGCGGATAGAAGCATCGATAACTTTCCAGAAACTTCAGATACATGCAAGCGCGTCCCGCGCTGTGCGAAAAGATTTGTGAGGCGGCGAAACCTGGTCGCCCGATAAATATAAATACACGTGTCAATATTTTTTGCATCAATATTTATGACGTGGCCTAGGAACAGAAGCTCGTCGTAACCGAAGCGGCACTTTTCTGGTTTCAGAGTGAGCCCTGATGATTTGATGGCTTCTAGTACTGTCGCAAGCCGCTTGAGGTGATCGTCGAAATTTCCGGTGAAGACGACGACGTCATCCAAGTAAACGAGGCAGTCCTTCCACTTCAATCCTGCTAATACCATGTCCATGACACGCTCGGCGCCTGCAACGGCAGGCGCCGAGCACAGTCCAAATGGCATAACCTCGAACTCGTAGAGGCCGTCTGGTGTGATGAAGGCGGTCTTTTCGCGATCCCTTTCGTCGACTTCTATTTGCCAGTAGCCAGACTTGAGGTCCATCGATGAGAAGTATTTAGCATTGCAGAGCCGATCCAATGCGTCGTCTATCCGTGGGAGGGGGTATACGTCTTTCTTCGTGATTTTGTTCAATCGACGGTAATCGACGCAGAAACGTAGGGTTCCGTCCTTTTTCCTAACTAAACCTACTGGAGAGGCCCACGGGATTTTCGACGGCTGGATGATGTCGTCGCGCAGCATTTCGTCGACTTGGTGTCTTACAGCTTCGCGTTCTCGCGTCGAAACTCTGTACGGGCTCTGGCGTAATGGTCGAGCGCACTCTTCGGTTATTATGCGATGCTTTGCGACTGGTGTTTGTCGAATCCTTGATGACGTCGAAAAGCAGTCTTTGTATCGTCGAAGCAGACTTCTGAGCTGTTGCTGCTTAATCACGGGGAGACTTGGATTTATGTTGAAGTCTGGCTCGGCAACTACGGTCGTCGGGGTAGATGCAACGGAATCCGAGAGGACAAACGCATCGCTGGTTTCCTGAATTTCCTCGATGTATGAGATCGTCGTGCCCTTGTTGATGTGCTTGAACTCCTGGCTGAAGTTTGTCAGCGACACCTTCGTGTTTCCTCCGTGCAGTCGAGCGATCCCTCTTGCGACGCAAATTTTACGGTCGAGCAGTAAACGTTGGTCGCCTTCGATGACGCCTTCTACGTCAGCGGGTGTTTCGGTGCCGACCGAAATAACAATGCTGGAGCGAGGCGGGATGCTCACTAGATCTTCGAGCACACTCAAAGCGTGGTGACTACGGGGGCTCTTCGGCGGTATCGCTTGTTCTTCCGACAGCGTTATTGACTTCGACTTCAGGTCGATGATTGCGCCGTGTTGGTTCAGGAAGTCCATACCGAGAATGACGTCTCGTGAACACCGTTGGAGGATAAAGAAGGTGGCAGGGTAAGTCCGGTCATGAATGGTTATTCTTGCCGTGCAGATTCCAGTCGGCGTGATGAGGTGTCTTCCAGCGGTCCGAATTTGAGGGCCTTCCCATGCAGTTTTAACTTTCTTCAACTGCGCGGCGATGGGTCCACTCATGACGGAGTAATCGCCTCCTGTGTCCACTAAAGCGGTGACTGCGTCGCCGTCGAGAAGCACGTCGAGGTCGGTGGTTCTTTGTCTGGCATTGCAATTAGGTCTTGGCGTCGGATCACGGCTGCGTCGGGTTGAACTGAAGCTGGAACGTCGCTTCGTCAAATCGTCTTTAGTCGGTGTAGTCTTGGCTACCTGACTTTGTCGGGACGGCGGCGTGTCGTTATTATGTCGTCGAGATGGTCTCTTCGTCGACTTCGTCGGTGGCGGAGGATCTTCGTCAGTTCGACGAACAGCAACCGCACCTCCATCGGTTGCTGCTTTTAGTTTTCCGGATATGGGCTCGCTGACCGGCCCCGGGCTGGGCCAGTGTATGGTCGGCGCTGCGGCGACAGGTAGCGGCCTGGTGACGGCGAACGGGACGGTCGTCGAGGGCTCCACTCAGTAGCGGCGATGTAGTCGGCGATATCGCGAGGGCGTTGACCTTGCTGCGGGTGCGGAGCGTTGACGGCGAAACCTCGCAGTCCCATCTCCCGGTATGGGCATCGTCGGTAGACGTGGCCGGCTTCGCCGCAGTGGTAGCAGAGTGGGCGGTGGTCAGGGGTGCACCAAATATCCGTCTTCCTAGCGTAGGTGCGCTGGGCGACGGGTGGTCGTGCTGGCGGCGGCGGCGGCGGCGGAGGACGACGGAACTGCGGCGTGACAGGGCCCTGGCGCGGTCGCGGAGGGTGACCTTGACGGCGTGCAACGGCGGCGTAGGTCATCGCTTCTGGCTGGATCTGCGATGATCGTGATTGTACCTCGGGAACTCCGAGTGATCGCTGGACTTCTTCTTTGACAACTTCGGCGATTGAGGCCACTTGAGGTTGCGATGAAGGGAAGATCTTCTGAAGCTCCTCTCGTACGATTGCACGGATGGTCTCGCGCAGGTCGTCGGTGGCCACTGATTGAACGCCGGCGTAGCTTGTTGGCTTGGTGCGTCGGTCGAATTGCCGGTTCCGCAATTCCAGTGTCTTCTCAATGTTCGTCGCCTCACGAAGGAACTCGTCGACGGTCTTCGGTGGGCTTCTTACCATTCCGGCAAAAAGTTCCTCCTTTATACCACGCATCAGTAGGCGGTCTTTCTTCTCCTCTGACATTTCCGGGTCGGCGTGGCGGAACAGACGGGCCATTTCCTCAGTGAAGATCGCAATCGTCTCATTCGGCAGCTGCGCTCTGGTCTCCAGTTGAGTTTGGGCTTGCTCTTTCCGCACGACGCTTGTAAATGTTTGCAGGAAGCCGCTGCGGAACAGGTCCCATGTCGTCAAGGTGGCTTCTCGATTCTCGAACCACGTCCTGGCGGCGTCCTCCAATGCGAAATAGACTTGTCGCAGCTTGTCGTCGCTTGCCCAGCTGTTAAACGTAGCGACCCTCTCATACGTTTCCAGCCAGCTTTCGGGGTCCTCAATTGTGGAACCGCGGAACGTCGGTGGTTCCCTGGGCTGCTGCAGCACGATGGGGGACACTGGGGCTGCCATTGGGGTTGCCTTGGCCATAATCTTCTTGGTCTTCTCAAGAAGCAGTGCGTGCTCCGGGGGCAGCTGTTGTAGATGACGGCTTACTCGATGGTCCGTGACTACGTTGGTGCTCTCTTTACGGTCCGGGCTTGGATCACGGCTTGTCGGGGGCGTCCGGTACATGAATCAAAAGCACCTCCACCAGATGTCACGTGGTAGTGACGTTAAATGACACAGTAGCAGTACTGTGAAAGACAAAACTAGCTTTTATTGGGCGAACCTGTGCCCACAAAACAGGCTACACTTAAAGCACATCGATAGCGGCGAACACAGTCGGCGATCGTCGAAAATCTGATCAGCGGGTCAAGCGCGTCGGCTTTTATACAGAGTCGTCGAATGTTCCAGACTAATCGTTGGGACCCGCGTGACTTCCATAAAGTTCTACATCATTCGCGTCAGGCGAATAAATAAGATAACACAAGGTTCGGTGATAACAGACTGCGGATAGAAGCATCGATAACTTTCCAGAAACTTCGCATACATGCAAGCGCGTCCCGCGCTGTGCGATAAGATTTGTGAGGCGGCGAAACCTGGTCGCCCGATAAATATAAATACACGTGTCAATATTTTTTGCAATGGGACGGCAAATGCCCATACGAGGCCTTTAGGCAATACTTGTGTCAACCTCTTATTAACACATCTCCCCGTTTGTCCAATATACAAGAACAAAACATATACCATTTTAAGTGCTGACTGAAACGTTCTTGAAATACGAATGCATACGAACTCGCCCAACTTCGGTACTTCTAGCAACCCTGAAAGCGCAACACATATGGCAACCCATACATGTTACGTAGTGCACTTTCTCACTGCACGGCCATTCTACGCTTGGCCTCTCGTAAAGGACCCGCATTTTCTAAGGAACCCTTTCACCTTCCGTCCGCTCAACGTCGGTCGGAAGCCGCCGTTGTGTCGCTGTTCCGGTACCAAGTATGGAAATGGAATTTTACACGGGTGTCACATACAGCACTTCCAATCGCGATCGCCCGATCAGGACGGAATTTCTGTCACGATTGGCACTTTAAAGCAAGCTGCAGGAAGGAGCCAATCGTGATCGAAAGTGGCCGTGAGACACCGGTATTACAAACCAGGCCTAGTTGCAATATTTGAAACCGCGATCTACTGAACTCCAGACGTGCACAGATCTCCCTGCTCAAGCACGCCTGCTCTAGTTCGCCCCTTTTGCCGCTAGGGACAGGACGTGCGAGCAGAGTGGCACTAGTCATAACCTGTTCGCTGTCGTCTGCTTCTGCGATCTGTTCCAGCGCTCGCGCCGCTATTTCGGCAGCCACGAAGCGTTTACGTTGTTTGTAAATGCACCAAATTCAAAAAATTACAAATAAAACAAAGTTTATCAAAGAGTGCTTCACATTTCAATGACGACATAGCGTAGAAAGAGTGGCACAAGAAAGGAAAACAACGAGTACAGCCGGCAGACGGTAACATTGTCCTTTCGTTGCCTTCGTAGAAGAGAAAAATAATCTGATTACGAGAAGATTCATACAATAAAATGTGGTGCAGTGGAGTAATAATCAAACAGAATAATAAAGAACTTCATATGTCTAATATGAACGAGGAAATTTAAAAGAATGGCGCAGACGATATGTTACACAGACAACGCGCAGACTGCGAGAATCTGCAGACGCCGCAGAAGGCATGTGGCTTCAGACCTAACTGCGTGCAGCTTTCTTGAGTTAATTACAGATAAGATAACGTAACGATCACATTATGGTATACTGCTGTGTGCCATTATGTAAGTCAGAACAAAGCAAAGGATCTGGCATCAGTTTTCACGAGTTTCCTGCCACGGACGTACGCACAAAATGGATCGATGCAGTCGGAAGGATAGGTGAGTTCTTTCCTGTTTCATATGCAAAGAAACTGAAGGCTTGCAACAGGTGACCCAATACTTTAAAACGCTACTGCTTTGCGTGACGCAAACTTATGTAGCTATACTGAAGATTAAAACTCTTTCTACATTGCTAAAGTGGATTTTCCGAACGGCACGGCGGCTACATAAAGGCTGTGGAGAAGGTACTTGTAATTGAAGATATATATGCAATTCGCTTATTAAGCGGGAAAGTACTAAAATATATATTATTTCGCACTTTAACGTGGCGGCAGTTTCCTCTTCTATATTAACGCGGAAAAACGAGCTTTATAAATCGGAGAGGGAAACTGCTCTCACATTTGCGAACTCTGTGAACAAGTGCGACTGAGGGATTGGTTTTGATGCGAAGCATATTACTAGAGCTCAACCCAGCTCCTCAGGCGCGGCGTTGTCGCCTTCAATACCACGTGACACCGTGACGTCACGACAGAGGAGAAACGGGGATCCAACTCGCGCCGTCGCTCGAGAGCTCAACCCAGCTCCTCAGGCGCGGCCGTGTCGCCTTCAATACCACGTAAGTAAGTAAGTTTATTTTTCGACCATCACGTCATACATGATGATGCAGGGGGACCGAAGTAAAAGCTGTCTTTCAACAGCTTGACAGAGCAACGGCCCCCCTTATTTGGCAGTAGCATACAAAGTCATAAAAAAGAAGATACACAAAAAGAAACACTGCCGACGGCGGTCACATTACACCACATAGCAATATATAAACATATTACATAAAGGCTGCATCTGGTACATAACTTAAAAAAAAATGGCTGTGGCTTAGGTAAGGTTAAGCCCAGGATGCGAAGCATACTAGCCTTTATTTTAGTTGTTGAACCACTGTTTAGCCTGGTGAACTGCTGTTGCTTGGCTATATTTGGTTCGGCTAGACGAAGAAACAACTCATGCATTACTTCTTCGCCTTCAAGAGTGGAACGCGACAGCGTTCCCGTCGACCCGCCAAGGGGTGTAAGACAATGGGCTACAGGGCAGCGACTACGCGCCCCGCATTGGACGCGGTGAGCGTCGAGCAAAGCAGCGTTCGGCGCGGCAACGAAATGTGCGCCTGAGCAAGAGACGCACGCCTTAGAAACAGCGCGTTTCTAAGGCAACACCGCATTCACTAGAGGCGCTTTTGTACCGCTTTGAAGCGTTGTACTCGTGGCTCAGTGGTAGCGTCTCCGTCCCACACTCCGGAGACCCTGGTTCGATTCCCACCCAGCCCGTCTTGCAAGAGTTGAGCCAAAGCCACTTCTCCTCTGTCGTGACGTCACGGTGTCACGTGATTTCATGGTCACCGCCGCGCCTGAGGAGCTGGGTTGAGCCCTCGTAATATGCTTCGCATAAAAGAATTAAGTCATGCACACATGGCAAAAAAAATGAAGGCTTTTAATGGTTTACACAATGCAATGACATGGCAAAGGCACTTTAACAGAAAAAAACAGGAATAACAACGAGTAACACCATACTTCTGTAAAGCGATTTGGCTTTAGTTGCATAAAGAAATAACAAGAAAAAGTTTAGGAAAGAAAGTAAGCCAAGAGTGTCGAAATGTGGCATTTTGAAGTATTATATCCTGTCTCAATAGGTCATTAAGAAGTTGTGGAAGCCGGTGTTCTAACGTTTGTAGCCCATATGTTGTTCGAAATGTTTTAATTTCCCACATATCCTTATTTCTTGTGTTGTAGCTTTGTTCACGCCTTTTCAGGCCTGAAAGAGCTTGTATAAAAGATGTTTTGCTTAGATGTTCTTGTTTAAGTGTTCGGCTGAGGCGATAGTCGTAGATTTTTGTTACTGGAACTATTTTGTGTTCTAAAAATATTTCTCTTGTAGGATGCAACATCGGTAATTTCTTAACAATCCGCATTGCTTTTTTTTGTAATACAAGTAATTTGTTCAGGTTTGCCTGTGTTGTAGTTGCCCAGATAAGGCTACAATAGTTAAGGCGAGAATTAAATAAAGAGTAATAAACTAACATCATAACACAAGAGGGTAATATTTCACGATTGCGATAGAGCAGACCAATTATTTGTGATAATTTGGAAGTAATGTGGGCCACATGATCGTCCCAGAACATCTGCTGGTTAAACACAACGCCCAGAGTTTTAAACTGGGGTACTATTTCCAGAGGACAAGATCTGAAGCATATTTATTTTGTCAGAGTAACTTGTTTATTCTTGGCCCTAAAGACAACTGCTTTTGTTTTGCTCACATTAATTTGCAATGCATTATTTTGTGTCCGTTTGTCTAGGTGTTTGAGCATGCAGTTTGCTGAATCTATTAGATTATTGGCATTTTCGCCGGATAAGAATATGCTCGTATCATCTGCGTATATGATAAATTTTGGGAGGGGAAATACGTTGACGATGTCATTGATATAAAGATTGAAGAGAAATGGACCGAGTATACTTCCTTGCGGAACACCGCAGCGGACAGGGAGAGTTTGTGAGATGAAGCCATTGACACTCACAGCTTGTCGGCGATATTCCAGATACGATTTGACTATGGATGCTGCGTGCCCGCGATAACCGTATCGTTCAAGCTTCCGGAGAATTAATTCATGATTTATAAGGTGAAACGCTTTTGTAAAATCAATGAAAATACCCAAGACTATACTGTTATGTTCAAATTGTTTTAGTATATATTCCTTCTGTTCTAAGAGTGCGAATTCTGTTGAAAGGTGCTTTCTAAACCCATATTGTGATTTGGTGAGTATATGATGGTTGGATTCAAATTCTGTAAACTGTTTGTGAAGAGGTTTTTCTAATACCTTTGAGAATATTGGAAGTATGGATATTGGGCGGTAATTGCCTAACTGGTTCCTATCTCCCTTCTTGAAAAGTACAGAACAGCGCGCAACTTGCATTCCATGAGGAAATACAGCATTTGCAATACAGAGATTGATGATGTGAGTGATGTAGGGCAAAATAATATCCAGAATTGATTTTATGGGCCGTATTTGTAGTCCATCTATATCACGTGAGGTACTATTTTTGAGCTCTGTGAAAATTGTCATTACTTCAACTTCAGTCACAGGTTTAAGATATATCGTTTTGTCCAACAGTGGGATGTCATTTAAGTCGTTATCCAAGTCTCTGTCACAAGAAAGACCAAGGAAATATTTATTAAACTCGTCCGCTAGATTTTGGTCGGACACATGTGTCCCATTTATTTTCAATGATGTAATTGCTCTAGGATTTGTATCATTAGTTATCAGGTTGTTTAGTTTTTTCCAAACAAGATCACTACGCCATTTAATTGATTCGAAATCATTTATGAAATATTCATTCCTAACTTTCTTAAGTATCTTGTTCAGGCGGTTACGATAGGTTTTAAAGATATGCAAGTCGCCCATTTCCATCGTTCTGATAAACTTATGGTAGAGTTTATTCTTTTTCCCTATCTTAAGCAGAAGATCAGGTGTGAGCCATGGTTTGCGGGTTTTTTTATTTCGCTTAAATGTCTTTATGGGAAAGCAAGCAGCGTAAATTGATTTCAGAATAGCAAGGAATTCCTGATAAGCCAGGTTTGCGTCACGTTCCGAAAGAACAGTATCCCAGTGAGCTTCAGATGCACGCTGTCTAAAAGCGAGAAGGCTTTCCTCCGTGATCGCTTGATAAGAGAATGACTGTTTGTCTCTATTATTGAGCTTTCCTTTCAAACACAAGAATATCGGCAGATGATCACTGATGTCTGAGATAATTACACCACATTTAGATAACTTATTCACAACATTTGTTATGAACAGATCTATAAGGGACGATGATCTAGCTGTTATGCGCGTTGGTAGCTGAATCATGTTAGAAAGCCCGCTAGCCTTTAATACTAAGTCAAAATTTTTCTTTGAACTGTCAGTGGGCACGGGATGGCGGCGACAATGCATTCGTCGCTCAGAAACCCGTTTCTGTTTTACATGCAGATCGTCACTTTGCTGGGAGCATATCTCTCGTCCGAAGCATCAACAGGTTCACCGATAACGCCGCCATCGGCGCCAACTTTCGACCACGATGGAGCATGCTATCTTGCTTACTTGGATTACGGCGTCCCTTCAGTCAGCGGCTGGCCAGCGGCATCGTCACCGACAGTCTCATCAGAAGAATACAAAAGGGCGGCGGATCCGACTTCGGCCTTCAGTGGGCACGGGATGGCGGCGACAATGCATTCGTCGCTCAGAAACCCGTTTCTGTTTTACATGCAGGTTGGTAAAAAACCATCACTTCTTAGCAAGCGATCGAACAATCTGTGTTTGCTGCTTATCCCGTGCCCAAGTGTGTTATTCCAATGCTTTTGTGATTGTGTACTAGTGGCAAGGGCATTACTGGTTTGTGGCGATGTCGAGACGAATCCCGGGCCTCTCAATGATTCTAGTGCACAGTATACACAATTACTTGCGGTAATCAGCGACCTGTCGTCTAAAATTGACTCGAGACATGCCGAAGTTATGGGTGCACTAGGTGAACTTAAACAAAAACAAGACGCACTCGCTCAAACCGTATCTGATTTAACTACCAGGCTAACTAAAGTAGAATCCTTTGTAGAGAATTTCGAGAACTCGCCACCTATGGCCGAAATCGAGGAAGCAGTCAAGGAAGCAGTCAAAAATGAGAACAGTGTCCTTGCCTCTCGCCTTGACGACCTTGAGGATCAATCAAGGAGGGATAACCTGCTCTTTTACGGTATCGCTGACAGTCCCACAGAGACTTGGGCTGAGTCTGAAACCCGAGTTCGGGACATACTGTCAAAGCATTTTGATATTTCTATTCCAGACACGGCTGTATCTAGAGCGCACCGATTGGGGTCGTTTTCTGCGAATAAAAACCGCCCCATAATTGTTATGTTCTCGGCATTTAAGATTAAAGAACGCATCCTTTCCTTGAGGGCAAAGCTAAAGGGCTCTGGTGTATCTGTAGGTGAGGATTTCTGCAAAAATACCAGGCGATTGCGTAAGAGACTTATAGACTTCGGAAATGCCAGCAAACAGAATTTTACACTTCGTTATAATAAACTAATCATTAACAAAAAGCATACGTTTACTGCGCAGCCACCGATAGCATCTGTGAAATGTATCCCCCTTCACACGTGCCAGCCGCCGTACCTGAGTCCGCTGCCGCCCAGGGGAATGATTCTTCATAGCTATCTGCCGTACACCAAAACGTCAAAAGCCTATCAATACTATTCACTAATGCACGAAGTGTACTCAACAAACGCATAGCTTTATCATCAACCATTGATTCCTGTTCTGCTGACATTGTTATCATTACGGAAACGTGGCTGTCAGCAAAAATAAGCAGCAGTGAAATACTGGATTGCGAAAACACTTACAGTTTATACCGATATGACCGCGACATTCGATCAGGAGGGGGAGTTCTTATCGGTGTCAAAGATACTCTTGTTTCTCACATCATTCCGATTACATCGTCATTAGAACTTGTGTGTGTACGGGTTGTCATTTCCAATCGCGAGTTTATTTTCTGTGCCTGTTATAGACCACCCACTGCCCCTATTTCGTTTTGCCATGAACTTCATGATGTGATTAATAACCTCATTGTTAGATACCCCACATCACCCTTGTTTGTACTAGGGGACTTTAATTTTCCCAATGTTGTGTGGTCGAAGGATGACGTAGTTGTGAAACAGAGTTGTCCTCAATTTTTAGAATTTTTGGACCTGTGCCGCGATTTTAACCTTATTCAACTTGTGCACTACCCCACGCGCACTACACTGACTTCTGCCAATATCCTGGATCTCATTCTTACCACTGCCCCCAACTTAGTTTCACCTCTAACGTTCCTGCAAGGTATAAGCGACCATGTAATGATCCATTTCACTCTTAACGCGCATGTTACTACTAAAAAAAGCTCGAAGATTATACTAGATTACAACAGAGCTGATGCCTCGTCAATAACAGCCGAATTTGAGTCTTTCATTACGAACTACTTAATGAACTTTTCGCAACGAACAGTTGATGAAAACTGGTCTCTCTATAAAAACAAACTTCTATCGATAATTGACCGCTACGTACCTAAAAGAAGAGTGCCTTCTAACCCCCGATCACCATGGTTTAATAATGCACTAAAGCGCCTGCGCAACAAAAAAAAAACGGGTGTTTCGCCGCGCTAAAGCTACAAATCATCCTGATCATTGGTCTCGATATCACTGCATTGCCAGTGAATATTGTTTGGCAACAGCCAGTGCCAAAAACACATTCCTAAATAATACTCTGCCCTCGTTTCTGGTTTCTAACCCACGGAAGTTTTGGTCTATTGTTGCAGGTACTAAAAAGAATGTTCTTCAATTAATCCAATCAGACGTGCCAGTTCCAACTCACGAGTGCTGCGAAATTCTGAATAATACCTTCTCGTCATTTTTTCAGCGATCAGTACATCCAAAATTTCCATTCTTATCGTCCCCAAGTTTTCCGCCTATGGATCCTATCTCGCTTGACTGGATTGGCATCGGCAAACTTATCAGAAATCAAAAAATTTCTTCATCCTGTGGTCCCGACCTCATTAATTCAAAAATGCTAAAGTGTACTGAAGTTTTTTCAAGTGTTATTTTATCGAAGATTTTTGACCAGTCCCTACAGCTTTCTACCCTGCCCAAAGACTGGAAGGTGGGAAAGGTGGTTCCGGTCCATAAATCAGGTGACACTCATTCCTCCAAAAATTATCGACCAATTTCATTGACATGCATTCCAAGTAAAATATTAGAGCACATAATTTATTCACACCTCATTAATTTCCTCGAGATGAATTCTTTCTTTAACAACGCACAACATGGATTTAGAAAATTCTTTTCCTGCGAAACCCAACTCTTGTCCTTTACCAATGACTTGTTTATTAATGTAGATCAGCAACTTGATACTGACTGTGTATTTCTGGACTTCTCGCGAGCTTTTGATTCTGTTCCTCATGATTTACTTATTTTCAAACTTTCTCTTCTTAATATTGACCCAAACGTATTTGCATGGATTAAGGATTTTCTCTCTAACAGGACCCAGTATGTAACCGCTAATGATTATACCTCTAGACCTTGTTCAGTTACCTCCGGTGTACCGTAAGGATCCGTACTGGGGCCCCTGCTTTTTCTCATCTATATTAATGACCTTCCTGACTGTATCTCTAACTCAATCATTAGGCTGTTCGCGGACGACTGCGTCATCTACCACAAAATAACTAACCTTAATGATTCCAGTAAGCTTCAAGATGATCTGGTTAGTGTATCAAATTTGTGTAATAAATGGCAAATGCAGCTTAACACAAATAAATGCAAACATATGCGTGTCTCCTGCGGCTCTACCCCTTCTGATCCGCCTCCCTATTCTATTAATGGTACTGTCCTGTCGGTTGTTAACTCTTATAAGTATCTTGGCCTGCATATTACTAGCAATCTTTCGTGGAACATGCATGTTGAATATATCACTAACAATACTAACCGAACATTAGGTTATCTAAGACGAAACTTTGCATCCGCTCCGACCTCACTAAAGCTTACCATGTTCAAAACGCTCGTCCGTCCAAAATTAGAATATGCGTGTGCCATATGGGACCCTGCTCATTCCAATCTCATTAATTCACTTGAAAGCATTCAGAACCGTGCAGCGCGCTTTATCCTGTCTAATTATTCACGTCATTCTAGCGTAACATCCATGAAACAAACATTAGATCTACCTGACCTTTCACTACGTCGCAAGCATTCTCGCCTTTGTCTTTTTCATAAAATATACTACCTCAATCCTTTCCTGAAAGAAAATCTCTTCACCAGACCCAGTTACATCTCATCTCGCATCGATCATCAATACAAAGTTGAAGTGCCAACTTGCCGCACTAATTTATACCATTCTTCATTCTTACCAAGAACCGCCACTGCATGGAACCGCCTTCCCGCCTCCTTAGTCACCATTTGTGACAGCACCAATTTCAAGCTTGCTGTTCAAAGTGCCTTATAGTTCCTTCATTATTTTTTATTTTCGTTCTGCAAATAATGTACTCCACCACTCCTTTCTGTTGTGCCTGCCGGCCTTGAAAGTATGTACAATAAATAAATAAATAAATGAGCACACATATTTATGTTCATATCTCCACCACAGATCAGTGTAAGGTTTTTGTTGGAGACAAAAGAAAACAACGATTCAAGAAAGTCGAAAAAAGTAGGATTGCAACCCTGAGGAGGACGATAACAAACAACGAAAAGATAGTTTTCTGCAAGTATTGATATAACTTCATAATCTGCTGTGCTCCGAGTAAACTGTGGTAAGAGCTCAGGTTCATGTTCACTATTAATTAACAAACAGACGCCACCACCACGACCTGTATCACGATTTAAGAAGAATGTTTGATAGTTAGGAAACCTAGGAACTTATGAATCATCCGTAGCCCAGGTTTCTGTTAACATAATGACATTGAATGTCACGTCTAATTGTTGTAGCAGGTTAGTTAAACTAGGTATTTTGTTTCTAATTGACTGGGAATTGACATGGAGGCATTTGAGAGACTTAAGAAAGGTTGTGCCAAGGTGACTCGTAAAGTCACTAGGGATAACATATGTATCTGAGACGGAAACCATTGTTAGCTAAACGGTAGGAAATAAAAACGCAAAATGGCTCAAACAAGCCTAGCAAGCTCACTTGCCTTAGATACAACAGTTGCCGTCGCGCCGTCAGTTTTTCTGATAAGAATTTTGCCATTGTTGTGCCAGACATACTTATAACCTGCACTCTTCGCCCATTCCTTCACGTGCCTCAAAAGTTCCCGGTTTCGCTTTGTCAAGTTTTCAAAGATCCGTATTTCTTCATTGGTACTGCTGTGTAGACGCCTTTTAGACCACCACAGATCTCTGATCTTTTGATTCGTGAATCGGCAGATGATACCAGGAATCCTATCCTTCCTTGACGGCAGTCGATGAACAGTGCACACATCGTTCTCGGATAACGGTGGCAGCTCATTTTTGGCGGCTAGTTCATTCGTTTTAGCTAACATGTTTTCGTTGTTTGTTTGCGCAATGCCATGAAATTCAAGATTCTGTCGTCTATTTCGCCATTCGAGGTCATCGAGCTGAAGCGTAAGACTTTCCAGCTTTCGGTCTTCTGTCTCAAGTTTCACGATTTTTATCCTCAAATCTTTGATGTCACGTTCATTCTGCTCCGTACGGGATAACAACTCAGTCATCTTATCAGACATGAACTGAACTGACGCTTCAATGCCATCTACTGTCTCTTGTAGTGGCAATAACTCATCAAGTTTTGCATTCATGTTTCTAAGCATAGACCATACAGCCTGTAGGTTAGGCACTTCCGTTTTTTCAAGTTTTTCTGTGCGGGATTTTCCTGCTCTACATTGTTGACACTTCCAGTTGTTGCGGTATACCTCGCCCTTCGATTTCAATGTCGCCTCAGAAACGCCTGCACAGTTGCCAGCATGGTATGCACCCTTGCACACACTACAGGATACGGTATCACTGGTCTTATCCAACTGCTCTTCGCAGTTGGAGCACTTCGCGACATCAGAGATCAGACATCAGAAGCGGTGCAGCGGTGGCGTAGAGGTAGAACACCCGCCTCGCGTGCAAGAGGTCCGTGGTTCGAATCCCGGTGCCGGCAATTTTCCACCGGATTAAAAAAAAAGATCCGCGTGTTGATAAAATTGCATAAACAGGCCTGGAGTGTGGCCTGATCCCGGTGACCAGAACCGGTAACGCACTCCCTCACCAGAGCAGGATTGGCCACCCTGGTGCAGTACTTGGCCACAACCTCCTATATGAACAACACAATCAAACCCCGGCCCTCAGTCCCCAACAGCTGCGAAGCAACTGACCACGGCGGCGGTCAGATCTGCGACGCTGCAGAGGGTGCTAAGAATCACTGGCTCCGGACAGGCCGCCATTGGAATATGAACCTGGCAACGTTTAACGCCAGAACGTTAGCTAGTGAGGCGAGTCTAGCAGTGCTATTGGAGGAATTAGAGGACAGTAAATGGGATATCATAGGGCTCAGTGAAGTTAGGAGGCCAAAAGAAGCATATACAGTGCTAAAAAGCGGGCACGTCCTGTGCTACCGGGGCTTAGCGGAGAAGAGAAGAGAACTAGGCGTCGGATTCCTGATTAATAAGAATATAGCTGGTAACATACAGGAATTCTATAGCATTAACGAGAGGGTGGCAGGTCTTGTGAAACCTAATAAGATGTACAAAATGAAGATTGTACAGGCCTACGCCCCTACATCCAGTCATGATGACCAGGAAGTCGAAAGCTTCTATGAAGACGTGGAATCGGCGATGGGTAGAGTGAAAACTAAATACACTATACTAATGGGCGACTTTAATGCCAATGTAGGCAAGAAGCAGGCTGGAGACAAGGCCGTGGGGGAATATGGCATAGGCACTAGGAATATCAGGGGAGGGTTATTAGTAGAGTTTGCGTAACAGCATAATATGAGGATAATGAATACCTTCTTCCGCAAGCGGGATAGCCGAAAGTGGACGTGGAGGAGCCCGAACGGCGAGACTAGAAATGAAATAGACTTCATACTCTGCGCTAACCCTGGCATCATACAAGATGTGGACGTGCTCGGCAAGGTGCGCTGCAGTCACCACAGGATGGTAAGAACTCGAATTAGCCTAGACCTGAGAAGGGAACGGAAGAAACTGGTATATAAGAAGCCGATCAATGAGTTAGCGGTAAGAGGGAAAATAGAGGAATTCCAGATCAAGCTACAGAACAGGTATTCGGCTTTAACTCAACAAGAGGACCGTAGTGTTGAAGCAATGAACGACAATCTCATGGGCATCATTAAGGAGTGCGCAATAGAAGTCGGTGGTAATGCCGTTAGACAGGAAACCAGTAAGCTATCGCAGGAGACAAAAGATCTGATCAAGAAACGCCAATGTATGAAAGCCTCTAACCATACAGCTAGAATAGAACTGGCAGAACTTTCGAAGTTAATCAACAAGCGTAAGACAGCTGACATAAGGAAGTATAATATGGATAGAATTGAACATGCTCTCAGGAACGGAGGAAGCCTAAAAACAGTGAAGAAGAAACTGGGAATTGGCAAGAATCATATGTATGCGTTAAGAGACAAAGCCGGCAATATCATTACTAATATGGATGGGATAGTTCAAGTGGCTGAGGAGTTCTATAGAGATTTATACAGTACCAGTGGCACCCACGACGATAATAGAAGAGAAAATAGTCTAGACGAATTCGAAATCCCACAGGTAACGCCGGAAGAAGTAAAGAAAGCATTGGGAGATATGAAAAGGGGGAAGGCAGCTGGGGAGGATCAGGTAACAGCAGATTTGTTGAAGGATGGTGGGCAGATTGTTCTACAGAAACTGGCCACCCTGTATAGGCAATGCCTCATAACGTCCAGCGTACCGGAATCTTCGAAAAACGCTAACATAATCCTAATCCATAAGAAAGGGGACGCCAAAGACTTGAAAAATTATAGACCGATCAGCCTACTGTCCGTTGCCTACAAACTATTTACTAAGGTAATCGCAAATAGAATCAGGAACACCTTAGACTTCTGTCAAGCAAAGGACCAGGCAGGATTCCGTAAAGGCTACTCAACAATAGATCATATTCACTCTATCAATCAGGTGATAGAGAAATGTGCGGAATATAACCAACCCTTATATATAGCTTTCATTGATTACGAGAAAGCATTTGATTCTGTCGAAACCTCAGCAGTCATGGAGGCATTACGGAATCAGGGTGTAGACGAGCCACATGTAAAAATACTGAAAAATATCTATAGCGGCTCCACAGCCACCGTAGTCCTCCATAAAGCAAGCAACAAAATCCCAATAAAGAAAGGCGTCAGGCAGGGAGATACGATCTCTCCAATGCTATTCACAGCGTGTTTACAGGAGGTATTCAGAGACCTGGATTGGGAAGAAATGGGGATAAAAGTTAATGGAGAATACCTTAGTAACTTGCGATTCGCTGATGATATTGCCTTGCTTAGTAACTCAGGGGACCAACTGCAATGCATGCTCACAGACCCGGAGAGGCAAAGCAGAAGAGTGGGTCTAAAAATTAATCTGCAGAAAACTAAAGTAATGTTTAACAGTCTCGGAAGAGAACAGCAATTTACAATAGGCAGCGAGGCACTGGAAGTCGTAAGTGAATACATCTACTTAGGGCAGGGAGTGACTGCGGATCCGGATCATGAGACGGAAATAATCAGAAGAATAAGAATGGGCTTGGGTGCGTTTGGCAGGCATTCTCAGATCATGAACAGCAGGTTGCCATTATCCCTCAAGAGAAAAGTGTATAATAGCTGTGTCTTACCAGTACTCACCTACGGGGCAGAAACCTGGAGGCTTGCGAAAAGGGCTCTACTCAAATTGAGGACGACGCAACGAGCTATGGAAAGAAGAATGATAGGTGTAACATTAAGGGATAAGAAAAGAGCAGATTGGGTGAAGGAACAAACGCGAGTTAATGACATCTTAGTTGAAATCAAGAAAAAGAAATGGGCATGGGCAGGACATGTAATGAGGAGGGAAGATAACCGATGGTCATTAAGGGTTACGGACTGGATTCCAAGGGAAGGGAAGCGTAGCAGAGGGCGGCAGAAAGTTAGGTGGGCGGATGAGATTAAGAAGTTTGCAGGGACGGCATGGCCACAATTAGTACATGACCGGGGTTGTTGGAGAAATATGGGAGAGGCCTTTGCCCTGCAGTGGGGGTGACCAGGCTGATGATGATGATGATGATGTGACATCAGACATAAGAACAAACTTTGGCAGCAGCAGTAGCAACAAGAGGAAATCAAAATAGAACGTGCAAGGTGAAGCACAAACCTGTAAAAGTACAGCAGCGGTTTTTAGAGCGTAGTTTCCGTGGCCACTGCTGCTGCCAATATGCCCTGCGCAGCCCGATGACGCCAATATGTAGGCGCTCATTGCAGCGCCAGCAGACAGGAGGTGTATCCACGAGCGGTGATGCGGCAAGGTGTCACACGCGCCGTCCACGTAAGCTGCCCATGTCATGGAAGCCAGCAACACCAGGTAGTATGCAGCAGCTCAGTTGCACCGATGGAACACGCGTGAAACCAGCACGTGTCGTAGCGTAGATCCCTCCGTTCGCTGAGTAGTTCTCTAAAAGTACAGTAGCGGTTTTTAGAGCGTAGTTTCCGTGGCCACTACTGCTGCCAATATGCTGCTGACACCGTGACGTCACGACAGAGGAGAAACCGGGCTCCGTGCGGGGCTCCAACTCGCGCCGTCGCTCGCGGCGTCGCGGCGGTATATAAGCAGCTGCGCTTGCCTCTGCTAGACACTCACGAGGTGAGATGCTTCCTGGAGACAGAGCTGCTCATTGGAATGAGAAGCGAAGGTTGCGGCGTGCTACGAGACTGATGAAGAGCGGGAAGAACGTCTGGCCAAGCAACGTGCTCAGTATGCGGCTCGGCGACAAGTTACTTACAAAGTTTAGCCACCAATATGCTTCGCATCTGACTAGGCTTAACCAAGCTAAGCCTCAGCCAATTTTTTGTTGCTGCGCGTAAAATAATAAAAAAAGAGTGCTTATGACCATATGTTACAAAGCCGCAAACTATATTCACCGACTTTTTCCAGGTTCAGGCAGTCAAGTTTGGGAACCGAGTGACCATTCAAAGGTGTGCAGCCTGCACTTTACGGCTGACGACCCCAAACCTGGCTTAAAGAGGAAAATCTTAAAATCTGGAGCAGTGCCATCCGTTTTTCCCCCTTCTCCTTCTCATCATGTTCCAGCCTTGCGGAAAAAGCGCTGTGCGCAAAAGCGGGCGCAGGTGCAAATCGTGCAGACTGCAATCCATGAAGACAAAAGGTCAGCGAGAATTATTAGTTTTACAAAGATCAAATTTATAATTGCTTGCATTACTCATTTCTTCATTTGGGTCGAACATATGCATATAAATCAAATAATTTTTTTATTATTATTCGCAGGAGAAAGCCTAGCGCACCACCATCACCAGACGAGGTAGCATCAGCGGCGTCTGTATCAGAAACGGCCCAAGATTTGCTGCATACATATACTCTACCAGATCAGCTGAATTCACCTTCCTCGCCACACGATGCCGATGTCGAAAACATTGCTTCTCCAGCACACATGGAACACAGTCCCTAAAAAACAATGGGGCGCTCGATGACATGTCAAACGAAGATAACACGCAAGAAGATGCGTTCACCAGCAAGTGCTACGAAGACGTTGCGCAGGAAATGTGAGAAATTGGAAAGAAGAAATGATAATTTGAAGTCACAGCTTGCGCAGTTGAAAAAAGAATTTTTTAAGGTCAACGCACTCGCCGAAGCTACTGGCGCAATCGCGCTCATCATCATCATCAGCCTGGTTACGCCCACTGCAGGGCAAAGGCCTCTCCCATATATCTCCAACAACCCCGGTCATGTACTAATTGTGGCCATGCCGTCCCTGCAAACTTCTTAATCTCATCCGCCCACCTAACTTTCTGCCGTCCCCTGCTATGCTTCCCTTCCCTTGGAATCCAGTCCGTAACCCTTAATGACCATCGGTTATCTTCCCTCCTCATTACATGTCCTGCCCATGCCCATTTCTTTTTCTTGATTTCAACTAAGATGTCATTAACTCGCGTTTGTTCCCTCACCCAATCTGCTCTTTTCTTATCCCTTAACGTTACACCTATCATTCTTCTTTCCATAGCTCGTTGCGTCGTCCTCAATTTAAGTAGAACCCTTTTCGTAAGCCTCCAGGTTTCTGCCCCGTAGGTGAGTACTGGTAAGACACAGAACTTGAGACTGACTCCAACCAAATAACTGAAATTTATTAGCCCGACGTTTCGGAGCCCATTCGGCTCCTTCTTCAGGGGGTTGTTCTTCGGGGGGTGGCGGTGTGCCGCTTTTAAAGCATCTTTTTTGAAGAAAGGAGGGGGGGGGGGGGACACGGGAGGTGGGGAGACACTTCACAGACGGAAAGGTGGGGGGGAACAAAAGGAAAGGGGGGTGTGTTGTTGAGCGCTTCCATGGTGCTGGGATGACCGGTGCTGGGGGAAGTGCTCGCGAGGGTGCCCTTGATGGGAGGCGGGGGGGGGAGGTTACAGGGTCGCGCCGACGTTCTGTGTTCGTGAAACAAGCGGGAGTCTATCTGGCTGTGCGTCCTTTTCTTCTTTTCGTCAGGTCGCCAAGGCCATGGACATACACCGACGGTAGGTTGCCCTTCACTCGGTTTATGTTATTCCCCGTATTTTGAATGTGCCATGACTCCAGTAGTAGTCTCTTTCGCCAGTTCGTTTCTGTTTGAAGGATTTCAGTTTCCTTGAAAGCAATTTTGTGGTCGGCGTCTTCAGAGTGTTCAGCGACGGCGCTGCGAATACGGTTGAATGTCCTGACGTCGTTCTCGTGCTGTCTGATCCTTTCTTTTAGATTTTTGGTTTCCCCGATGTACGACGCCGGACAGTCGGCACAACTGATTTTGTAGACGATGCCTTGAGCTTTTTCTTTAGGTGGACGATCTTTAGGTGGACGACGTCAGGACATTCAACCGTATTCGCAGCGCCGTCGCTGAACACTCTGAAGACGCCGACCACAAAATTGCTTTCAAGGAAACTGAAATCGTTCAAACAGAAACGAACTGGCGAAAGAGACTACTACTGGAGTCATGGCACATTCAAAATACGGGGAATAACATAAACCGAGTGAAGGGCAACCTACCGTCGGTGTATGTCCATGGCCTTGGCGACCTGACGAAAAGAAGAAAAGGACGCACAGCCAGATAGACTCCCGCTTGTTTCACGAACACAGAACGTCGGCGCGACCCTGTAACCTCCCCCCCCCGCCTCCCATCAAGGGCACCCTCGCGAGCACTTCCCCCAGCACCGGTCATCCCAGCACCATGGAAGCGCTCAACAACACACCCCCCTTTCCTTTTGTTCCCCCCCACCTTTCCGTCTGTGAAGTGTCTCCCCACCTCCCGTGTCCCCCCCCCCCCCCCCTCCTTTCTTCAAAAAAGATGCTTTAAAAGCGGCACACCGCCACCCCCCGAAGAACAACCCCCTGAAGAAGGAGCCGAATGGGCTCCGAAACGTCGGGCTAATAAATTTCAGTTATTTGGTTGGAGTCAGTCTCAAGTTCTAATCAATTTCCCAACCAGACAGGCAATTCTGTCGAAATGTTTAGCTGGTAAGACACAGCTATTATACACTTTTCTCTTGAGGGATAATGGCAACCTGCTGTTCATGATCTGAGAATGCCTGCCAAACGCAGCCCAGCCCATTCTTATTCTTCTGATTATTTCTGTCTCATGATCCGGATCCGCAGTCACTACCTGCCCTAAGTAGATGTATTCCCTTACGACTTCCAGTGCCTCGCTGCCTATTGTAAACTGCTGTTCTCTTCCGAGACTGTTAAACATTACTTTAGTTTTCTGCAGATTAATTTTTAGACCCACTCTTCTGCTTTGCCTCTCCAGGTCAGTGAGCATGCATTGCAGTTGGTCCCCTGAGTTACTAAGCAAGGCAATATCATCAGCGAATCGCAAGTTACTAAGGTATTCTCCATTAACTTTTATCCCCATTTCTTCCCAATCCAGGTCTCTGAATACCTCCTGTCACGCTACAATCACGCTACAGGTATACATCTACGTCTGGGGGCCTATATACTGTAAAATCCTTAAAATCACGCGCTATTTATTTACGCAAATTTCGCGATTGAAAAATGCCGCGAAATTTAAGGGCAGACGAAAATTTTGGCAAGAAATAAGGACGCTATGTCGGAAACTAAAAAATTATATTGCCCACTAGATCTGCTGGCTGCAGGCACGCCGAAGTACTGGTCCAATGAGAACTTACGCATGAAGTACATGCGTTATTGAATTTAAGTCATATGTACAAGTCTGAACAGAGTGGACTGTTTCGGAGAGGCAGAAATGGTTAAAAGGAAATGACAAGGAATTCTCGCGGTCCACTGTGCCGTATGTAACAAACCTGAAGTTTCGCTTACTTTATAAGTGCGAAGGTTTAGTAGCCGTGAACATGTCCCAGGTCCCCAATTCATGAACAGATGGGGGCGCGAAATGAGGTTTTACAGTAAATTACTTTATTTGTTCTTGTACGTTTTACACGCTTTTGACTAGTACTTCATTTATTTTCAGGAAAAGCTGGACAAGAACGATCAGAAAGCTATATTTTTAAAGAAGCAGCTGCAATGCCGGAATGAAAAAAAAACACCACTAGACAGAAGCCACAATCCGACAGGCAATACTGTGGCATGCAAAGTCACCATGTGGCTATGAAATGCTGCGGCGGTCAGGATGCCTCACTCTTCCAAGCCGTACGACACTCAAGCGCTACGCAGGGTGCTGCAACGGCGAAGTTGTTTCTTCACTAATGAAACAAAGATTGCAGCAAGAAAGCGCACGCCTGTCCGAACGAATTATATTTCCAGATGGAAATATAATTTAATACATTATACAAGAAAATAATTAACGAAGAAAGTACCTAACGTGAGTGCTTGGCTGACCATAAGCCATTGTTATCACCCCAGAACGAAACGCGAATAGGAAGGGAAAGAAAGTCCTAGCTAGCTAAGCCACATTATCTCAAAGTGAAACGTACGTGTAGTCGAGACGTGGCTAAGCGATAAGGGCGTTCTGGCACCAGTGCACCGAAGCTGTGAGAACCACCTCAGTGTCATATATGGATAACGGCTAATGAGGTACTTTCTGATGGTCACTTTTCGATTCCGCATGACTGTACGTTGCATAATTTCAGTTTGCGACAACGCGCTTATTTACACTCATCGAACTAAAGATAGTGGGTGCGTAACCGCTGTCCATTTGTTTGTTTGTTTGTTTCTTTATTGGTTTCTTTCCAATACAAGGAAAAAGCGAAGGGAGAGCTAAAGGCTACTAGCCTGACGAGGCCCTCCCTCCGCATACAGTTTCGACAACATTACAAAAGAGATTTGAGAAAACAGCACACACATTTGTAGTTACACTCTACACAGTTCTATGTCATAGAGGATCTAGTTCATATCACTGCACACAAATATATAAAACAGATTTCTTGTCGTAGATGTGACAGAACGGGAAAAAAAAACATATGAACGCAAATGCAAAATGTCAATCATCGTAGCGAACATATGAAAAAAGAGAAAAAAGGCGACATCCAACACACAGTAAAAGAGCACTGTTTTACAGACAAACGCTACATATGGTTTTAAATGAGATGTCACTGGTAGCGAATTTCTTTCTCGATAACCATTGTTTTGAATGTTTTTTTCTTAATCGATTTGTTGAGGTCGACATCATCTGGAAGTTTATTTAGAAGCACCGGAATTTGGTAATTTAAATGTTGTTTTCCATAATTCGTGCGTGTTCGAGGCTTTCTGCGCTCTTGCCTTCGAAGGGCGAGCGTGTGTGTTTCAGCGGGATTGCTAAATGCGTGTAGTTTATGTTTTTGTACATACTGCAATAACTTGAAGCAATAAATTTCATCAGCTCTTAGCAGAGAATACTTTACACACTGTGGACCTGTTGGCAAGTCTTGTGGGTGTCCTGCATATCTTTCGAGTAGGCGAAGTACACGCTTCTGAAACTTTAGTATTCGGAGGTAGTTTCTACTAGAGGTTGTACCCCAAACCAAAATACAGTAGGAAAGTCTGGAATAAAAGAGAGTATAATAAAGAGAAACTTTAAGCCACAAAGGTATAAGTGAGCTTATTCTATACAAGCAGCCGAGCGATCTACTGAGCTCCAAAGCAAGATTATCAATGTGGGTGTTCCAAGACAAATTTTCTTGGAACCATACTCCCAGAAATTTTTGCTTCACCTCTTGTTTTAACGGAGTGCCCCGAAAGGTAATATGAATATCATTCTTCATTGGCTTGTTAATCGGAGCGAATAAAATATATTTGGTTTTATTAGTATTCAACTGTAACCTGTTGGCATGTAAGCAGTCAGAAAGTGACTCCATATACTTATTAACAATCTCCTGAAGCTCTGTAAGGGTACGTGCAGTGAAGAAAAAATTCGTGTCATCTGCGTACATTATTAGTTTAGGGGAATTATAGATGCTACAGAGATCATTAATATAGACTAAGAATAATAGCGGTCCAAGAATAGAGCCTTGAGGAACACCTTGTTTAACTACTATTTTTGTAGTCGTTCCTTGGTGGACACTTACATATTGAAGCCTATTGCTTAAGTAACTCTCTATCAGTTTAAGGACGACGCCGCGAACACCGTATCTTTTTAGTTTAATTAATAGCACATCATGACACACTGAGTCAAAAGCTTTTCGTAGATCTACAAACAGTCCTAGCGTGTAAAGCCTGTGCTCAAAGTTATGTATAATATCATGCTTGATACTGAGAAGTGCGTCCTCGGTAGATTTTCCTTTTTGAAATCCGAACTGCATGTCACTTATTACCCCATATTTCGCAAAGAATTTTTCTAGTCTTATATTTATGGCCCCTTCAAATACTTTCGATAGAACAGGCAGGACCGAGATTGGCCTATAGTTGCTTATGTCTCCTTCAGCACCACCCTTGTGAATAGGACAGATGCGGGCTATCTTGAGCGAGTCAGGGAAGATTCCAGTCTCAAACATTTTATTTATTATGTCTGCTAGGATGGGGGATAGGATTTCAGACACATGTTTAATTGGCATTGCTTTAATTTCATCAGAACCAGAAGCAACATCATTTCTAATCCCATTGATAAGTTTGTTGATTTCGTGAGGAGTTACTGGTGCGAGAACCATAGAGTTCACTATCGTAACGCTGTTATCAACCAAGTTATGCTCTTCATCATTTTCCTGCTCGTACACTGCGCTCGTGGCAAAATAGGCGTTAAGGGCGGTGGCCGCTTCAAGACCGGTTAGTGTGCCTGTAGGTGTGACTATTTTTAGTACGGTACATTGTTCTTTCTTCCCAGTTAGATTTTTTACTTCATTCCATATTTTCCTAGGATCCTTACCTATTTTGGCAAAAACCTGTTCATAATATTCTACCTTAGCATTTTTAATTTCACTGCTCAGTTTATTTCTATACTGTTTGAAAGTGATTAGGGCATCTTCTCCTCGCGTTTTTAAAAACATATGGAACAAACGGTTCTTTTTTGTTATTTTCTTTAATAAGGAGTTGTTAATCCAGGGCTTCCGTATTCTTTTACATCTTGGCCTACTCATTTCCGTTGGAAATGCTTGATTGTAGCATGCAATAAGTTTATCAAGAAAAATATTGTACGCCTTACTAGGGTCGTCTTCTTTTAATACGCATGCCCAATCAACGGTAGCAACCAGAACGCAAAAGAGTTTCAATGACTGATCATTTATCCTGCGGATGATCTTCTTTGGTACATGACTACGTTTACCACACAAAGAGGGGATAAGACAAAAAGCTGGAAGGTGATCACTAATTCCTAGCGTCAGCAATCCAGCAGCACAATTCGGTGGGTGTATGTTCGTAATACATACATCAAGCAAAGTTGCAGTATTGGGTGTCACTCTTGTTGCTTCGACGATAGTGTTTACGCATGCGTAAGATGTGACTAATTCTGTCAGTTGTCTTGAAGGGGCATCATGCGATAGCATATCTATGTTGACGTCACCCATTATCACGAAAGACAGACCAGTACAAGTAAGGTGTCGCAGTAGATTGTCTAGGAACTCGAAGAAATTTGTTTTGTTACCTGCGGGTGGCCTATAGATAACGGCAGCTACATTATTTTCCACATGTATGGTAAGGCACTCAACATCATTGTTAACGACCGAAAAATCACGCAAAACTTCATGAGACATAGGTCGTTTGATGTACGCGGCTACGCCACCGCCCCTTCCATGCGACCTAACAGCACCTTGATAAGCATAGTTTTGAAAGAATGGGGGTTGTTCTTCAACTCTTAACCACGTCTCTGTGAATAACATCAAATTAAATTCAACGGTCAATGAAGTGAAGAAGTCGCGTAATTCTTCTTGTTTGTTTCTTATACTGCGCACGTTCAAGTGGAACACTCGCAATTGGTTCTGAGTAGTCTCTGCCAAAGAATTGAAGGCGTTTATAGTATAGTAGTGAGAAGAGTGTAAAGCTGCCATATTCTTGCTTGTTGCTATTTCTGGCATGTGGTTAATCACTTCACTTAGTTTCGCGGGACATTTTTTCCAGGTCACTCGTAGCGTTTATCCGCAAAGTTGCAGACTGTTCGTCCCTTCGAGCAAAGATTTTGCCACCGTTTGTCCACACAAACTTCCAGCCTACTTCACGCTTTTTCTTTGTCGCCGCACCGAGAAGCTGCTTACCATGACGGGTAAGATGCTCATTCACGTAGACTGGCTTAGATTCTTCAAAACCCAGTTTTGTAGTGTTAATCCGGATTTTTCTGGCCTTCTGAAGGACAGCATTGCGTTTTGTGCGTCGGACAAAACGAACGATGATATTTGTCTCATCATGTCTTGCAGTCGGCACTCTGTGGCATGCATCAATGTCGGCATCGGTAATTTCTTCATCCACAAGCGCACCAATCTTTTTAATTATGATCACTGGCTCGCCATCAAGTGGCACTCCCTTAATTTCGAGGTTATTTCCCCTCTGGTATTGCTCCAGCTCCTCGATGCGGCGTGACAGTCGCGCGTTGTCAGCTTTAAGATCTTTATTTTCTTGAAGCAAATTATGAATGTCATCTCTTAGTGTCCTTAGGTCCTGAATGTCTTCTT
Source organism: Dermacentor albipictus (assembly GCF_038994185.2). Lineage (NCBI taxonomy): Eukaryota > Metazoa > Arthropoda > Arachnida > Ixodida > Ixodidae > Dermacentor > Dermacentor albipictus. The sequence goes on from NW_027225656.1 coordinate 156,721, forward strand.
TCAGTGTCTTTACATCTTGCAAGCTATCTTTGATTGCCCTGAGCTCAGCTCTCAGCTCCCGCCGCAAGTCCTCAATCGCTTTAGCCGTTTCCCCTGGCATAATAAATCGATGCAAAAGTAAACAAAGATTTACAACAAGTAAATCAGCAGCAGACTAGGCCACATGTACATTCGGCAGGTGCGTTCGGCAGCGGTGCACTGGTATTGTTTTGGAATAGCAAAGGACAATGCTTACCTGCAAAGAGCAGATATGAATCTCAGTGACGTTGAACACAGGTGCACCGCTGCCGAACTGCCGTGAGGAAGGATTCGGCGATCCCTTTTAAGCCCAGCAGAAGATGCTTGCAGCCCTCTGTCGTCGCAAAACCAATGCTTGCGGTCAACAGCCGATGTCTGGGGGGCGTCAGTCCTGCCTTCACGTCGATCCCAGCAGTGCGGTCTGTGCTGGCCGATAGCAATCTTCTACGGCTTCTGCGATGAAGGAACTGCAAAGAGCAGATATGAATCTCAGTGACGTTGAACACAGGTGCACCGCTGCCGAACTGCCGTGAGGAAGGATTCGGCGATCCCTTTTAAGCCCAGCAGAAGATGCTTGCAGCCCTCTGTCGTCGCAAAACCAATGCTTGCGGTCAACAGCCGATGTCTGGGGGGCGTCAGTCTTGCCTTCACGTCGATCCCAGCAGTGCGGTCTGTGCTGGCCGATAGCAATCTTCTACGGCTTCTGCGATGAAGGAACTGCAAAGAGCAGATATGAATCTCAGTGACGTTGAACACAGGTGCACCGCTGCCGAACTGATTTGATATATTGTTTAGCCGCCCGGACTTCTTTCTTTCTTTCTTTCTTTCTTTCTTTCTTTCTTTCTTTCTTTCTTTCTTTCTTTCTTTCTTTCTTTCTTTCTTTCTTTCTTTCTTTCTTTCTTTCTTTCTTTCTTTCTGTATTTGTGCTGTGCGCAATCACGTTCCTTGGACGAATTATCTGCTGGAATGAAATGCGATTTCCTTTTTTACTAAAAGATGGGTTCCTTAGTCGTGGATGAAATGTCGCTAAAGCAGGCTGCGACATACGAAAGAAAGACAGACAGGATTCATGGACTAATTGAAATGGGAGGTCTGGAGAAGGAACTCGGAATTGAAAATGAACTGGCCACACACCTTCTCACTATTGTGTTTGTCGGGCTGTCGACGCACTACACGTAAGATTATCATTACTTTTACTAGCGCAATTCCAAAGGCTTCCATTGCGATGAAAAGGTCGCCATGATATAAGACATACCATTTCAACTTCTTTGAACAATATAAGATTCAGAAAGAACTACCTGAAAATTTAGCGTGGAATAGTGATTTAACGAAATATCCAGCGCCTTTGTATTTTTCAGCTTCCCGGTCGGATATTACTTCACGCAGTCTATAAAAGGGGATCAAATGCACCGACTAGCACTCCAAGTCATGAGGTCCATTGAAGAAGCAGGTTTTCAAGTTCTCCGACTTGTAGCCGACAACCACGCATCTGACTGCAAGATGTTTGCCATATTCTGAAGTGGTCAAATAATTCCAGTCGCGCCGTAAGTTGTTCGGTGTACTTGCTTGGACTTCCCGTTTCAGCACAGCGTATGTCTGGGAGATTTGTAAATATGAGTCAACACTGATGCTCAGTTTATATTATAGAAAACTTATTCAGACTAGCCGTAGTTCATTTATGTAGAGCACATGTATCATATGTTGTAATGTTGTACGAGCGCAAGTATATAATTAAGAAATTAATGCTTTTGTCAATACCGTCTTTCGCAATACGCGCAGAGGTGATCGCATGACTTTAGAAATAAACCAAGATCTACACGCCTGAGTTTCAGGCTGCGTGTACATTTGTATTAGTGAACTGAAAAAATTAACAGCTAGACAGTGGGAGCCTGAAAACCATTGAATATTAATTTGTAGAACCATCACGTGACGAAAAGAGTTTCATCCATAGATATTGCTAACTGAAGTGCACGCATCATCAGCAAGGCTTTCAGATTCGTTTCTGAGAAGCAACATCAAAAACAAAATAATTATATATATATATATATATATATATATATATATATATATATACATATCATCAGCCTGGTTACGCCCACTGCAGGGCAAAGGCCTCTCCCATACTTCTCCAACAACCCCGGTAATGTACTAATTGTGGCCATGTCGTCCCTGCAAACTCCTTAATCTCACTTTGCTGGTGAAGCAGCGCACAGACACGGACACAGTGAAGAGAAACAGGAAAAAACGACACTCGCTGCACTCGCAACTATTTAGTTGCGAGTGCAGCGAGTGTCGTTTTTTCCTGTTTCTCTTCACTGTGTCCGTGTCTGTGCGCTGCTTCACCAGCAAGGTATCATGATCACACACCAACTAGCCCAACTTTCCACTTTACTGTCCTTAATCTCATCCGCCCACCTAACTTTCTGCCGCCCCCTGCTACGCTTCCCTTCCCTTGGAATCCCGTCCGTAACCCTTAGTGTCCATCGGTTATCTTCCCTCCTCATTACATGTCCTGCCCATGCCCATTTCGTTTTCTTGATTTCAACTAAGATGTCATTAACTCGCGTTTGTTCCCTCACCCAATCTGCTCTTTTCTTATCCCCTAACGTTACACGCATCATTCTTCTTTCCATAGCTCGTTGCGTCGTCCTCAATTTAAGTAGAACCCTTTTCGTAAGCCTCCGATTTCTGCCCCGTAGGTGAGCGCTGGTAAGACACATTTATTATACACTTTTCTCTTGAGGGATAATGGCAAACTGCTGTTTATGATCTGAGAATGCCTGTCAAACGCGCCCAAGCCCATTCTTATTTTTCTGATTATTTCAGTCTCATGATCCGGATCCACGGTCACTACCTGCCTTAAGTAGATGTATTCCCTTACCTCTTGCAGTGCCTCACTACCCATCATAAACTGCTGTTCTCTTCCGAGACTGTTAAACATTACTTTAGTTTTCTGCAGATTATTTTTAGACCCACCCTTCTGCTTTGCCTCTCCAAGTCAGTGAGCATGCATTGCAATTGGTCCCCTGAGTTACTAAGCAAGGCAATATCATCAGCGAATCGCAAGTTACTAAGGTATTCTCCATTAACTTTTATCCCAAAGTCTTCCCAATCCAGGTCTCTGAAAAGCATGCCGATGCTACTCTTTTTAGCACCCGCACATGGATTCGTGCCAAAACGCGTTTTAGGCATGCATATGCATCTTTTGGTAGACGCGATTGCAGTTTTCTGCAAAAGCACACGATATGCATGCAAATGGTGCTTTTGGCAGAACGCGCACGTGGATTTCTACCAAACGACATGAAAAGCATGCCGATGCTGCTCTTTTTAGCACCCGCACATGGATTTGTGCCAAAACGCGTTTTAAGCATGCATATGCATCTTTTGGTAGACGCGATTGCAGGTTTCTGCAAAACCACACGATATGCATGCAAATGGTGCTTTTGGCAGAACGCGCACGTGGATTTCTACCAAACGACGTGAAAAGCATGCCGATGCTGCTCTTTTTAGCACCCGCACATGGATTTGTGCCAAAACGCGTTTTAAGCATGCATATGCATCTTTTGGAAGACGCGATTGCAGTTTTCTGCAAAACCACACGATATGCATGCAAATGGTGCTTTTGGCCGAACGCGCACGTGGAGTTCTACCAAACGACGTGAAAAGCATGCCGATGCTGCTCTTTTTAGCACCCGCACATGGATTTGTGCCAAAACGCGTTTTAAGCATGCACAAGCATCTTTTGGTAGACGCGGATGCAGTTTTCTGCAAAACCACACGATATGCATGCAAATGGTGCTTTTGGCAGAACGCTCACGTGGATTTCTACCAAACGACATGAAAAGCATGCGATGCTGCTCTTTTTAGCACCCGCACATGGATTTGTGCCAAAACGCGTTTTAAGCATGGATATGCACCTTTTGGTAGACGCGATTGCAGTTTTCTGCAAAACCACACGATATGCATGGAAATGGTGCATTTGGCAGAACGCGCACGTGGATTTCTACCAAACGACGTGAAATGCATGCCCATGCTGCTCTTTTTAGCACCCGCACATGGATTTGTGCCAAAACGCGTTTTAAGCATGCATATGCATCTTTTGGTAGACGCGATTGCAGTTTTCTGCAAAACCACACGATATGCATGCAAATGGTGCTTTTGGCAGAACGCGCGTGTGGAGTTCTACCAAACGACGTGAAAAGCATGCCGATGCTGCTCGTTTAGCACCCGCACATGGATTTGTGCCAAAACGCGTTTTAAGCATGCATATGCATCTTTTGGTAGACGCCATGGCAGTTTTCTGCAAAACCACACGATATGCATGCAAATGGTGCTTTTGGCAGAACGCGCACGTGGATTTCTACCAAACGACGTGAAAAGCATGCCGATGCTGCTCTTTTTAGCACCCGCACATGGATTTGTGCCAAAACGCGTTTTAAGCATGCACAAGAATCTTTTGGTAGACGCGGATGCAGTTTTCTGCAAAACCACACGATATGCATGCAAATGGTGCTTTTGGCAGAACGCGCAAGTGGATTTCTACCAAACGTCGTGAAAAGCATGCCGATGCTGCTCTTTTTAGCACCCGCACATGGATTTGTGCCAAAACGCGTTTAAAGCATGCATATGCATCTTTTGGTAGACGCGATTGCAGTTTTCTGCAAAACCACACGATATGCATGGAAATTGTGCATTTGGCAGAACGCGCACGTGGATTTCTACCAAACGACGTGAAAAGCATGCCGATGCTGCTCTTTTTAGCACACGCACATGAATTTGTGCCAAAACGCGTTTTAAGCATGCACAAGCATCTTTTCGTAGACGCGGATGCAGTTTTCTGCAAAACCACACGATATGCATGCAAATGGTGCTTTTGGCAGAACGCGCAAGTGGATTTCTACCAAACGTCGTGAAAAGCATGCCGATGCTGCTCTTTTTAGCACCCGCACATGGATTTGTGCCAAAACGCGTTTAAAGCATGCATATGCATCTTTTGGTAGACGCGATTGCAGTTTTCTGCAAAACCACACGATATGCATGCAAATGGTGCTTTTGGCAGAACGCGGACATGGATTTCTACCAAACGACGAGAAAAGCATGCCGATGCTGCTCCTTTTAGCACCCGCACATGGATTCGTGCCAAAACGCGTTTTACGCATGCATATGCATCTTTTGGTAGACGCGATTGTAGTTTTCTGCAAAAGCACACGATATGCATGCAAATGGTGCTTTTGGCAGAACGCGCACGTGGATTTCTACCAAACGACGTGAAAAGCATGCCGATGCTGCTCTTTTTAGCACCCGCACATGGATTTGTGCCAAAACGCGTTTTAAGCATGCATATGCATCTTTTGGTAGACGCGATTGCAGTTTTCTGCAAAACCACACGATATGCATGCAAATGGTGCTTTTGGCAGAACGCGCACGTGGATTTCTACCAAACGGCGTGAAAAGCATGCCGATGCTGCTCTTTTTAGCACCCGCACATGGATTTGTGCCAAAACGCGTTTTAAGCATGCACAAGAATCTTTTGGTAGACGCGGATGCAGTTTTCTGCAAAACCACACGATATGCATGCAAACGGTGCTTTTGGCAGAACGCGCAAGTGGATTTCTTCCAAACGTCGTGAAAAGCATGCCGATGCTGCTCTTTTTAGCACCCGCACATGGATTTGTGCCAAAACGCGTTTAAAGCATGCATATGCATCTTTTGGTAGACGCGATTGCAGTTTTCTGCAAAACCACACGATATGCATGGAAATGCTGCATTTGGCAGAACGCGCACGTGGATTTCTACCAAACGACGTGAAAAGCATGCCGATGCTGCTCTTTTTAGCACCCGCACATGGATTTGTGCCAAAACGCGTTTTAAGCATGCATATGCATCTTTTGGTAGACGCGATTGCAGTTTTCTGCAAAACCACATGATATGCATGCAAATGGTGCTTTTGGCAGAACGCGGACATGGATTTCTACCAAACGACGTGAAAAGCATGCCGATGCTGCTCTTTTTAGCACCCGCACATGGATTCGTGCCAAAACGCGTTTTAAGCATGCATATGCATCTTTTGGTACACGCGATTGCAGTTTTCTGCAAAAGCACACGATATGCATGCAAATGGTGCTTTTGGCAGAACGCGCAAGTGGATTTCTACCAAACGACGTGAAAAGCATGCCGATGCTGCTCTTTTTAGCACCCGCACATGGATTTGTGCCAAAACGCATTTTAAGCATGCATATGCATCTTTTGGTAGACGCGATGGCAGTTTTCTGCAAAACCGCACGATATGCATGCAAATGGTGCTTTTGGCAGAACGCGCGCGTGGATGTCTACCAAACGACGTGAAAAGCATGCCGATGCTGCTCTTTTTAGCACCCGCACATGGATTCGTGCCAAAACGCGTTTTAAGCATGCATATGCATCTTTTGGTAGACGCGATTGCAGTTTTCTGCAAAACCACACGATATGCATGCAAATGGTGCTTTTGGCAGAACGCGCACGTGGATTTCTACCAAACGACGTGAAAAGCATGCCGATGCTGCTCTTTTTAGCACCCGCACATGGATTCGTGCCAAAACGAGTTTTAATCATGCATATGCATGTTTTGGTAGACGCGATTGCAGTTTTCTGTAAAACCACACGATATGCATGCAAATGGTGCTTTTGGCAGAACGCGCACGTAGATTTCTACCAAACGACGTGAAAAGCATGCCGATGCTGCTTTTTTAGCACCCGCACATGGATTCGTGCCAAAACGCGTTTTAAGCACGCATATGCATCTTTTGGTAGACGCGATTGCAGCTTTCTGCAAAACCACACGATATGCATGCAAATGGTGCTTTTGGCAGAAAGCGGACATGGATTTCTACCAAACGACGTGAAAAGCATGCCGATGCTGCTCTTTTTAGCACCCGCACATGGATTCGTGCCAAAACGCGTTTTAAGCATGCATATGCATCTTTTGGTAGACGCGATTGCAGTTTTCTGCAAAAGCACACGATATGCATGCAAATGGTGCTTTTGGCAGAACGCGCAAGTGCATTTCTACCAAACGACGTGAAAAGCATGCCGATGCTGCTCTTTTTAGCACCCGCACATGGATTTGTGCCAAAACGCATTTTAAGCATGCATATGCATCTTTTGGTAGACGCTATTGCAGTTTTCTGCAAAACCGCACGATATGCATGCAAATGGTGCTTTTGGCAGAACGCGCAAGTGGATTTCTACCAAACGTCGTGAAAAGCATGCCGATGCTGCTCTTTTTAGCACCCGCACATGGATTTGTGCCAAAACGCGTTTAAAGCATGCATATGCATCTTTTGGTAGACGCGATTGCAGTTTTCTGCAAAACCACACGATATGCATGGAAATGGTGCATTTGGCAGAACGCGCACGTGGATTTCTACCAAACGACGTGAAAAGCATGCCGATGCTGCTTTTTTAAGCACCCGCACATGGATTCGTGCCAAAACGCGTTTTAAGCATGCATATACATCTTTTGGTAGACGCGATTGCAGTTTTCTGCAAAACCACACGATATGCATGCAAATGGTGCTTTTGGCAGAACGCGCACGTGGATTTCTACCAAACGGCGTGAAAAGCATGCCGATGCTGCTCTTTTTAGCACCCGCACATGGATTCGTGCCAAAACGCGTTTTAAGCATGCACAAGCAACTTTTGGTAGACGCGGATGCAGTTTTCTGGAAAACCACACGATATGCATGCAAATGGTGCTTTCGGCAGAACGCGCAAGTGGATTTCTACCAAACGTCGTGAAAAGCATGCCGATGCTGCTCTTTTTAGCACCCGCACATGGATTTGTGCCAAAACGCGTTTAAAGCATGCATATGCATCTTTTGGTAGACGCGATTGCAGCTTTCTGCAAAACCACACGATATGCATGCAAATGGTGCTTTTGGCAGAAAGCGGACATGGATTTCTACCAAACGACGTGAAAAGCATGCCGATGCTGCTCTTTTTAGCACCCGCACATGGATTCGTGCCAAAACGCGTTTTAAGCATGCATATGCATCTTTTGGTAGACGCGATTGCAGTTTTCTGCAAAAGCACACGATATGCATGCAAATGGTGCTTTTGGCAGAACGCGCAAGTGCATTTCTACCAAACGACGTGAAAAGCATGGCGATGCTGCTCTTTTTAGCACCCGCACATGGATTTGTGCCAAAACGCATTTTAAGCATGCATATGCATCTTTTGGTAGACGCTATTGCAGTTTTCTGCAAAACCGCACGATATGCATGCAAATGGTGCTTTTGGCAGAACGCGCGCGTGGATGTCTACCAAACGACGTGAAAAGCATGCCGATGCTGCTCTTTTTAGCACCCGCACATGGATTCGTGCCAAAACGCGTTTTAAGCATGCATATGCATCTTTTGGTAGACGCGATTGCAGTTTTCTGCAAAACCACACGATATGCATGCAAATGGTGCTTTTGGCAGAACGCGCGTGGATTTCTACCAAACGACGTGAAAAGCATGCCGATGCTGCTCTTTTTAGCACCCGCACATGGATTCGTGCCAAAACGCGTTTTAATCATGCATATGCATGTTTTGGTAGACGCGATTGCAGTTTTCTGTAAAACCACACGATATGCATGCAAATGGTGCTTTTGGCAGAACGCGAACGTAGATTTCTACCAAACGACGTGAAATGCATGCCGATGCTGCTTTTTTTAGCACCCGCACATGGATTCGTGCCAAAACGCGTTTTAAGCACGCATATGCATCTTTTGGTAGACGCGATTGCAGTTTTCTGCAAAACCACACGATATGCATGCAAATGGTGCTTTTGGCAGAACGCGCACGTGGATTTCTACCAAACGACGTGAAAAGCATGCCGAAGCTGCTCTTTTTACACCCGCACATGGATTTGTGCCAAAACGCGTTTTAAGCATGCACAAGCATCTTTTGGTAGACGCGGATGCAGTTTTCTGCAAAACCACACGATATCCATGCAAATGGTGCTTTTGGCAGAACGCGCACGTGGATTTCTACCAAACGACGTGAAAAGCATGCCGATGCTACTCGTTTTAGCACACGCACATGGATTCGTGCCAAAACGCGTTTTAAGCATGCATATGCATCTTTTGGTAGACGCGATTGCAGTTTTCTGCAAAACCACACGATATGCATGCAAATGGTGCTTTTGGCAGAACGCGGACGTGGATTTCTACCAAACGACGTGAAAAGCATGCCGATGCTGCTCTTTTTAGCACCCGCACATGGATTCGTGCCAAAACGCGTTTTAAGCATGCATATGCATCTTTTGGTAGACGCGATTGCAGTTTTCTGCAAAACCACATGATATGCATGCAAATGGTGCTTTTGGCAGAACGCACAAGTGGATTTCTACCAAACGTCGTGAAAAGCATGCCGATGCTGCTCTTTTTAGCACCCGCACATGGATTTGTGCCAAAACGCGTTTTAAGCATGCATATGCATCTTTTGGTAGACGCGATGCAGTTTTCTGCAAAACCACACGATATGCATGCAAATGGTGCTTTTGGCAGAACGCGCACGTGTATTTTTACCAAACGACGTGAAAAGCATGCCGATGCTGCTCTTTTTAGCACCCGCACATTGATTTGTGCCAAAACGCGTTTTAAGCATGCATATGCATCTTTTGGTAGACGTGATTGCAGTTTTCTGCAAAACCGCACGATATGCATGCAAATGGTGCTTTTGGCAGAACGCGCACGTGGATTTCTACCAAACGACGTGAAAAGCATGCCGATGCTGCTCTTTTTAGCACCCCCACATGGATTCGTGCCAAAAGGCGTTTTAAGCATGCATATGCATCTTTTGGTAGACGCGATTGCAGTTTTCTGCAAAACCACACGATATGCATGCAAATGGTGCTTTTGGCAGAACGCGCACGTGGATTTCTACCAAACGACGTGAAAAGCATGCCGATGCTGCTCTTTTTAGCACCCGCACATGGATTCGTGCCAAAACGCGTTTTAATCATGCATATGCATGTTTTGGTAGACGCGATTGCAGTTTTCTGTAAAACTACATGATATGCATGCAAATGGTGCTTTTTGCAGAACGCGCACGTAGATTTCTACCAAACGACGTGAAAAGCATGCCGATGCTGCTTTTTTTAGCACCCGCACATGGATTCGTGCCAAAACGCGTTTTAAGCACGCATATGCATCTTTTGGTAGACGCGATTGCAGTTTTCTGCAAAACCACACGATATGCATGCAAATGGTGCTTTTGGCAGAACGCGCACGTGGATTTCTACCAAACGACGTGAAAAGCATGCCGAAGCTGCTCTTTTTAGCACCCGCACATGGATTTGTGCCAAAACGCGTTTTAAGCATGCACAAGCATCTTTTGGTGGATGCAGTTTTCTGCAAAACCACACGATATCCATGCAAATGGTGCTTTTGGCAGAACGCGCACGTGGATTTCTACCAAACGACGTGAAAAGCATGCCGATGCTACTCTTTTTAGCACCCGCACATGGATTCGTGCCAAAACGCGTTTTAAGCATGCATATGCATCTTTTGGTAGACGCGATTGCAGTTTTCTGCAAAACCACATGATATGCATGCAAATGGTGCTTTTGGCAGAAAGCGGACATGGATTTCTACCAAACGACGTGAAAAGCATGCCGATGCTGCTCTTTTTAGCACCCGCACATGGATTCGTGCCAAAACGCGTTTTAAGCATGCATATGCATCTTTTGGTAGACGCGATTGCAGTTTTCTGCAAAAGCACACGATATGCATGCAAATGGTGCTTTTGGCAGAACGCGCAAGTGCATTTCTACCAAACGACGTGAAAAGCATGGCGATGCTGCTCTTTTTAGCACCCGCACATGGATTTGTGCCAAAACGCATTTTAAGCATGCATATGCATCTTTTGGTAGACGCTATTGCAGTTTTCTGCAAAACCGCACGATATGCATGCAAATGGTGCTTTTGGCAGAACGCGCGCGTGGATGTCTACCAAACGACGTGAAAAGCATGCCGATGCTGCTCTTTTTAGCACCCGCACATGGATTCGTGCCAAAACGCGTTTTAAGCATGCATATGCATCTTTTGGTAGACGCGATTGCAGTTTTCTGCAAAACCACACGATATGCATGCAAATGGTGCTTTTGGCAGAACGCGCGTGGATTTCTACCAAACGACGTGAAAAGCATGCCGATGCTGCTCTTTTTAGCACCCGCACATGGATTCGTGCCAAAACGCGTTTTAATCATGCATATGCATGTTTTGGTAGACGCGATTGCAGTTTTCTGTAAAACCACACGATATGCATGCAAATGGTGCTTTTGGCAGAACGCGAACGTAGATTTCTACCAAACGACGTGAAATGCATGCCGATGCTGCTTTTTTTAGCACCCGCACATGGATTCGTGCCAAAACGCGTTTTAAGCACGCATATGCATCTTTTGGTAGACGCGATTGCAGTTTTCTGCAAAACCACACGATATGCATGCAAATGGTGCTTTTGGCAGAACGCGCACGTGGATTTCTACCAAACGACGTGAAAAGCATGCCGAAGCTGCTCTTTTTACACCCGCACATGGATTTGTGCCAAAACGCGTTTTAAGCATGCACAAGCATCTTTTGGTAGACGCGGATGCAGTTTTCTGCAAAACCACACGATATCCATGCAAATGGTGCTTTTGGCAGAACGCGCACGTGGATTTCTACCAAACGACGTGAAAAGCATGCCGATGCTACTCGTTTTAGCACACGCACATGGATTCGTGCCAAAACGCGTTTTAAGCATGCATATGCATCTTTTGGTAGACGCGATTGCAGTTTTCTGCAAAACCACACGATATGCATGCAAATGGTGCTTTTGGCAGAACGCGGACGTGGATTTCTACCAAACGACGTGAAAAGCATGCCGATGCTGCTCTTTTTAGCACCCGCACATGGATTCGTGCCAAAACGCGTTTTAAGCATGCATATGCATCTTTTGGTAGACGCGATTGCAGTTTTCTGCAAAACCACATGATATGCATGCAAATGGTGCTTTTGGCAGAACGCACAAGTGGATTTCTTCCAAACGTCGTGAAAAGCATGCCGATGCTGCTCTTTTTAGCACCCGCACATGGATTTGTGCCAAAACGCGTTTTAAGCATGCATATGCATCTTTTGGTAGACGCGATGCAGTTTTCTGCAAAACCACACGATATGCATGCAAATGGTGCTTTTGGCAGAACGCGCACGTGGATTTTTACCAAACGACGTGAAAAGCATGCCGATGCTGCTCTTTTTAGCACCCGCACATTGATTTGTGCCAAAACGCGTTTTAAGCATGCATATGCATCTTTTGGTAGACGTGATTGCAGTTTTCTGCAAAACCGCACGATATGCATGCAAATGGTGCTTTTGGCAGAACGCGCACGTGGATTTCTACCAAACGACGTGAAAAGCATGCCGATGCTGCTCTTTTTAGCACCCCCACATGGATTCGTGCCAAAAGGCGTTTTAAGCATGCATATGCATCTTTTGGTAGACGCGATTGCAGTTTTCTGCAAAACCACACGATATGCATGCAAATGGTGCTTTTGGCAGAACGCGCACGTGGATTTCTACCAAACGACGTGAAAAGCATGCCGATGCTGCTCTTTTTAGCACCCGCACATGGATTCGTGCCAAAACGCGTTTTAATCATGCATATGCATGTTTTGGTAGACGCGATTGCAGTTTTCTGTAAAACTACATGATATGCATGCAAATGGTGCTTTTTGCAGAACGCGCACGTAGATTTCTACCAAACGACGTGAAAAGCATGCCGATGCTGCTTTTTTTAGCACCCGCACATGGATTCGTGCCAAAACGCGTTTTAAGCACGCATATGCATCTTTTGGTAGACGCGATTGCAGTTTTCTGCAAAACCACACGATATGCATGCAAATGGTGCTTTTGGCAGAACGCGCACGTGGATTTCTACCAAACGACGTGAAAAGCATGCCGAAGCTGCTCTTTTTAGCACCCGCACATGGATTTGTGCCAAAACGCGTTTTAAGCATGCACAAGCATCTTTTGGTGGATGCAGTTTTCTGCAAAACCACACGATATCCATGCAAATCTGAACTGCAACTGCTTCTCAAGAATGCTATAAAAAAAGTAAAGACCATTATCAGAGTGTACGTTTAAAAGAGTTTCTTGTTGCGTCGCCAGCAAAATTTTGGCGTCACTTGTCGCCAAAGAAGCAATCGGTTTCAAACCTTATCATAAATGGCACTGCTGTAACAGATCGAGGGGACGTAGCCAATGCACTAAACCTTTACTTCTGTTCCGTGTTCACCAGAGATGATGACGTAATTCCACAATTCAATGCTTTTGACGGAATTCCTGCAATAAATAATCTATCTATTAGTGAAGAGGGTGTACTGAAAATTCTGCTCAATCTAGATGTCAGAAAGTCGCCGGGAATTGACGGCATTCCTGCTTCTTTTCTCTTCCGTTACGCTGAATGGTGCGCAAAGTACTTATGCTTGATCTTTGATAAATCATTGTCCTGTGCTGAACTTCCGAACGATTGGAAACATGCTAAAATCACACCGATACCCAAAACCAGCGACCGGTCTCTTGTTTCTTCCTACAGGCCTATTTCCTTGCTATGTACATGTGCGAAGGTACTTGAGCACATTATTTTCGCGCATATTTCCACTTTTGCTGAGGAAAACTGCATTATTGATAGCCGACAGCATGGTTTCCGTCGCAAACATTCCACGGTAACGCAGTTACTAGAGATTGTCCATGACCTCGCAGCAGCATTAGATAGGGGCAGCCAAATAGACATGATATTTTTGGATTTTGAGAAAGCTTTCGACAGAGTGTGCCACCAAAAACTGCTTTTGAAACTTAAACCTATTCTGAAAAATGATACATTGCTCGCATGGATAACAGCATACTTATCTTTCAGGCATCAAACAGTATATATAGACGGAATCAGTTCGGACCCTGCCCCTGTAGAGTCCGGTGTTCCTCAGGGCTCCGTCCTGGGACCATTACTTTTCTTGGTATTTATAAATGATATTGCAGCCAACATATCAGTTAAAATACGTCTGTTTGCCGATGATTGCATACTTTACCATGAGATTTTGTGCAACGACGATCAGGAATTGTTAAATATGTCTCTACGTAAAATTCAAGCCTGGTGCTCAACTTGGCAAATGTGCATTAATTTAAAAAAAACAGTAGCTATGACTGTGACACGTAAAGTTAATCCTTTGAAGTTCCGCTACACCATCGATAACAACGCCTTGTCTCAGGTTACAAAATACAAATACTTAGGAGTCATAATTACATCAGATTTGAAATGGAATGACCACATAACGTACACCGTAAGTAAGGCAATGAAACAACTTGGATATTTAAGAAGAACCCTTAGTAAATCCTCCACAGAAATTAGACTACTCGCGTACAAAACATTCATTAGATCAATTCTAGAATATGCAGCAATCGTTTGGGATCCACACACAAAGTGTAATATTACCAAACTTGAAAATGTCCAACGCAAATGCGTCAGGTTCATATATAATTGTTATAGTTGGAAAAAATCCCCATCAGCCCTTTTGCAAACAGCCAATTTAGAGACACTACAGGTAAGACGACACCAGGACAAACTAAAAATGTTCTACTTAATTTACCATAACCAACTTGGAATAAATAAAAATGCATATTTTCATTCAATTACCCAGCGACAAACCCGTTCATTCCATTCAAAGAAGGTGAGCGAGTTCTTGTGCAGAACAAATACATTCAAAGCCTCATTTTTCCCGAGCACAATTCGTACATGGAATAACCTACCTGCCAATGTGGTTGAGTGTTCGACGGTGTCTTCTTTCTTGAGCGCATTCCGCAATAGCTAACGTTACTTCACATTGTCGTGGCATATTGTTTGTACTCCGCTTTGTATGGCTTATGTGGGTTCTTCTTATGCCGTACTTGCTCGACCAAATGTACATTGTATTCCTACATGCTGTATTGTTATGTACCCCACTCCTGCCTAAAGCCTGACATTCAGGCTGGCAGTACGTATTAAATAAATAAAAATAAATGGTGCTTTTGGCAGAACGCGCACGTGGATTTCTACCAAACGACGTGAAAAGCATGCCGATGCTACTCTTTTTAGCACCCGCACATGGATTCGTGCCAAAACGCGTTTTAAGCATGCATATGCATCTTTTGGTAGACGCGATTGCAGTTTTCTGCAAAACCACATGATATGCATGCAAATGGTGCTTTTGGCAGAACGCACAAGTGGATTTCTACCAAACGTCGTGAAAAGCATGCCGATGCTGCTCTTTTTAGCACCCGCACATGGATTTGTGCAAAACGCGTTTAAAGCATGCATATGCATCTTTTGGTAGACGCGATTGCAGCTTTCTGCAAAACCACACGATATGCATGCAAATGGTGCTTTTGGCAGAACGCGGACATGGATTTCTACCAAACGACGTGAAAAGCATGCCGATGCTGCTCTTTTTAGCACCCGCACATGGATTCGTGCCAAAACGCGTTTTAAGCATGCCTATGCATCTTTTGGTAGACGCGATTGCAGTTTTCTGCAAAAGCACACGATATGCATGCAAATGGTGCTTTTGGCAGAACGCGCACGTGGATTTCTACCAAACGACGTGAAAAGCATGCCGATGCTGCTCTTTTTAGCACCCGCACATGGATTCGTGCCAAAACGCGTTTTAATCATGCATATGCATGTTTTGGTAAACGCGATTGCAGTTTTCTGTAAAACCACACGATATGCATGCAAATGGTGCTTTTGGCAGAACGCGCACGTAGATTTCTACCAAACGACGTGAAAAGCATGCCGATGCTGCTTTTTTAGCACCCGCACATGGATTCGTGCCAAAACGCGTTTTAAGCACGCACATGCATCTTTTGGTAGACGCGATTGCAGTTTTCTGCAAAACCACACGATATGCATGCAAATGGTGCTTTTGGCAGAACGCGCACGTGGATTTCTACCAAACGACGTGAAAAGCATGCCGAAGCTGCTCTTTTTAGCACCCGCACATGGATTTGTGCCAAAACGCGTTTGAAGCATGCACAAACATCTTTTGGTAGACGCGGATGCAGTTTTCTGCAAAACCACACGATATCCATGCAAATGGTGCTTTTGGCAGAACGCGCACGTGGATTTCTACCAAACGACGTGAAAAGCATGCCGATGCTACTCTTTTTAGCACACGCACATGGATTCGTGCCAAAACGCGTTTTAAGCATGCATATGCATCTTTTGGTAGACGCGATTGCAGTTTTCTGCAAAACCACACGATATGCATGCAAATGGTGCTTTTGGCAGAACGCCGACGTGGATTTCTACCAAACGACGTGAAAAGCATGCCGATGCTGCTCTTTTTAGCACCCGCACATGGATTCGTGCCAAAACGCGTTTTAAGCATGCATATGCATCTTTTGGTAGACGCGATTGCAGTTTTCTGCAAAACCACATGATATGCATGCAAATGGTGCTTTTGGCAGAACGCACAAGTGGATTTCTACCAAACGTCGTGAAAAGCATGCCGATGCTGCTCTTTTTAGCGCCCGCACATGGATTTGTGCCAAAACGCGTTTTAAGCATGCATATGCATCTTTTGGTAGACGCGATGCAGTTTTCTGCAAAACCACACGATATGCATGCAAATGGTGCTTTTGGCAGAACGCGCACGTGGATTTCTACCAAACGACGTGAAAAGCATGCCGATGCTGCTCTTTTTAGCACCCGCACATGGATTTGTGCCAAAACGCGTTTTAAGCATGCATATGCATCTTTTGGTAGACGTGATTGCAGCTTTCTGCAAAACCGCACGATATGCATGCAAATGGTGCTTTTGGCAGAACGCGCACGTGGATTTCTACCAAACGACGTGAAAAGCATGCCGATGCTGCTCTTTTTAGCACCCGCACAGGGATTCGTGCCAAAACGCGTTTTAAGCATTCATATGCATCTTTTGGTAGACACGATTGCAGTTTTCTGCAAAACCACACGATATGCATGCAAATGGTGCTTTTGGCAGAACGCGCACGTGGATTTCTACCAAACGACGTGAAAAGCATGCCGATGCTGCTCTTTTTAGCACCCGCACATGGATTCGTGCCAAAACGCGTTTTAATCATGCATATGCATGTTTTGGTAGACGCGATTTCAGTTTTCTGTAAAACCACACGATATGCATGCAAATGGTGCTTTTTGCAGAACGCGCACGTAGATTTCTACCAAACGACGTGAAAAGCATGCCGATGCTGCTTTTTTTAGCACCTGCACATGGATTCGTGCCAAAACGCGCTTTAAGCACGCATATGCATCTTTTGGTAGACGCGATTGCAGTTTTCTGCAAAACCACACGATATGAATGCAAATGGTGCTTTTGGCAGAACGCGCACGTGGATTTCTACCAAACGACGTGAAAAGCATGCCGAAGCTGCTCTTTTTAGTACCCGCACATGGATTTGTGCCAAAACGCGTTTTAAGCATGCACAAGCATCTTTTGGTAGACGCGGATGCAGTTTTCTGCAAAACCACACGATATCCATGCAAATGGTGCTTTTGGCAGAACGCGCACGTGGATTTCTACCAAACCACGTGAAAAGCATGCCGATGCTACTCTTTTTAGCACACGCACATGGATTCGTGCGAAAACGCGTTTTAAGCATGCATATGCATCTTTTGGGAGACGCGATTGCAGTTTTCTGCAAAACCACACGATATGCATGCAAATGGTGCTTTTGGCAGAACGCGGACGTGGATTTCTACCAAACGACGTGAAAAGCATGCCGATGCTGCTCTTTTTAGCACCCGCACATGGATTCGTGCCAAAACGCGTTTTAAGCATGCATATGCATCTTTTGGTAGACGCGATTGCAGTTTTCTGCAAAACCACATGATATGCATGCAAATGGTGCTTTTGGCAGAACGCACAAGTGGATTTCTACCAAACGTCGTGAAAAGCATGCCGATGCTGCTCTTTTTAGCACCCGCACATGGATTTGTGCCAAAACGCGTTTTAAGCATGCATATGCATCTTTTGGTAGACGCGATGCAGTTTTCTGCAAAACCACACGATATGCATGCAAATGGTGCTTTTGGCAGAACGCGCGCGTGGATTTCTACCAAACGACGTGAAAAGCATGCCGATGCTGCTCTTTTTAGCACCCGCACATGGATTCGTGCCAAAACGCGTTTTAATCATGCATATGCATGTTTTGGTAGACGCGATTGCAGTTTTCTGTAAAAGCACACGATATGCATGCAAATGTTGCTTTTTGCAGAACGCGCACGTAGATTTCTACCAAACGACGTGAAAAGCATGCTGATGCTGCTTTTTTTAGCACCCGCACATGGATTCGTGCCAAAACGCGTTTTAAGCACGCATATGCATCTTTTGGTAGACGCGATTGCAGTTTTCTGCAAAACCACACGATATGCATGCAAATAGTGCTTTTGGCAGAACGCGCACGTGGATTTCTACCAAACGACGTGAAAAGCATGCCGAAGCTGCTCTTTTTAGCACCCGCACATGGATTTGTGCCAAAACGCGTTTTAAGCATGCACAAGCATCTTTTGGTAGACGCGGATGCAGTTTTCTGCAAAACCACACGATATCCATGCAAATGGTGCTTTTGGCAGAACGCGCACGTGGATTTCTACCAAACCACGTGAAAAGCATGCCGATGCTACTCTTTTTAGCACACGCACATGGATTCGTGCCAAAACGCGTTTTAAGCATGCATATGCATCTTTTGGTAGACGCGATTGCAGTTTTCTGCAAAACCACACGATATGCATGCAAATGGTGCTTTTGGCAGAACGCGGACGTGGATTTCTACCAAACGACGTGAAAAGCATGCCGATGCTGCTCTTTTTAGCACCCGCACATGGATTCGTGCCAAAACGCGTTTTAGGCATGCATATGCATCTTTTGGTAGACGCGATTGCAGTTTTCTGCAAAACCACATGAAATGCATGCAAATGGTGCTTTTGGCAGAACGCGCACGTAGATTTCTACCAAACGACGTGAAAAGCATGCCGATGCTGCTCTTTTTAGCGCCCGCACATGGATTTGTGCCAAAACGCGTTTTAAGCATGCATATGCATCTTTTGGTAGACGCGATGCAGTTTTCTGCAAAACCACACGATATGCATGCAAATGGTGCTTTTGGCAGAACGCGCACGTGGATTTCTACCAAACGACGTGAAAAGCATGCCGATGCTGCTCTTTTTAGCACCCGCACATGGATTTGTGCCAAAACGCGTTTTAAGCATGCATATGCATCTTTTGGTAGACGTGATTGCAGCTTTCTGCAAAACCGCACGATATGCATGCAAATGGTGCTTTTGGCAGAACGCGCACGTGGATTTCTACCAAACGACGTGAAAAGCATGCCGATGCTGCTCTTTTTAGCACCCGCACAGGGATTCGTGCCAAAACGCGTTTTAAGCATGCATATGCATCTTTTGGTAGACACGATTGCAGTTTTCTGCAAAACCACACGATATGCATGCAAATGGTGCTTTTGGCAGAACGCGTACGTGGATTTCTACCAAACGACGTGAAAAGCATGCCGATGCTGCTCTTTTTAGCACCCGCACATGGATTCGTGCCAAAACGCGTTTTAATCATGCATATGCATGTTTTGGTAGACGCGATTTCAGTTTTCTGTAAAACCACACGATATGCATGCAAATGGTGCTTTTTGCAGAACGCGCACGTAGATTTCTACCAAACGACGTGAAAAGCATGCCGATGCTGCTTTTTTTAGCACCTGCACATGGATTCGTGCCAAAACGCGCTTTAAGCACGCATATGCATCTTTTGGTAGACGCGATTGCAGTTTTCTGCAAAACCACACGATATGCATGCAAATGGTGCTTTTGGCAGAACGCGCACGTGGATTTCTACCAAACGACGTAAAAAGCATGCCGAAGCTGCTCTTTTTAGCACCCGCACATGGATTTGTGCCAAAACGCGTTTTAAGCATGCACAAGCATCTTTTGGTAGACGCGGATGCAGTTTTCTGCAAAACCACACGATATCCATGCAAATGGTGCTTTTGGCAGAACGCGCGTGTGGATTTCTACCAAACGACGTGAAAAGCATGCCAATGCTGCTCTTTTTAGAACCCGCACATGAATCATGGATTTGTGCCAAAACGCGTTTTAAGCATGAATACGACACTTTTGGTAGACGAGATTGCTGTTTTCTGCAAAACCATACGATATGCATGCAAATGACGCTTTTGGCAGAACGCGCGTGTGGATTTCTACCAAACGACGTGAAAAGCATGCCAATGCTGCTCTTTTTAGAACCCGCACATGAATTTGTGCCAAAACGCGTTTTAAGCATGCATACGACACTTTTGGTAGACGAGATTGCAGTTTTCTGCAAAACCACACGATTTGCATGCAAATGACGCTTTTGGCAGAACGCGCGTGTGGATTTCCACCAAACGACGTGAAAAGCATGCCAATGCTGCTCTTTTTAGAACCCGCACATGGATTTGTGCGAAAACGCGTTTTACGCATGAATACGACACTTTTGGTAGACGAGGATGCAGTTTTCTGCAAAACCACACGATATGCATGCAAATGACGCTTTTGGCAGAACGCGCGTGTGGATTTCTACCAAACGACGTGAAAAGCATGCCAATGCTGCTCTTTTTAGAACTCGCACATGGATTTGTGCCAAAACGCGTTTTAAGCATGAATACGACACTTTTGGTAGACGAGATTGCAGTTTTCTGCAAAACCACACGATTTGCATGCAAATGACGCTTTTGGCAGAACGCGCGTGTGGATTTCTACCAAACGACGTGAAAAGCATGCCAATGCTGCTCTTTTTAGAACCCGCACATGAATTTGTGCCAAAACGCGTTTTAAGCATGAATACGACACTTTTGGTAGACGAGATTGCAGTTTTCTGCAAAACCACACGATTTGCATGCAAATGACGCTTTTGGCAGAACGCGCGTGTGGATTTCTACCAAACGACGTGAAAAGCGTGCCAATGCTGCTCTTTTTAGCACCCGCACTTGGATTTGTGCCAAAACGCGTTTTACGCATGAATACGACACTTTTGGTAGACGAGGATGCAGTTTTCTGCAAAACCACACGATATGCATGCAAATGACGCTTTTGGCAGAACGCGCGTGTGGATTTCTACGAAACGACGTGAAAAGCATGCCAATGCTGCTCTTTTTAGCACCCGCACATGGATTTGTGCCAAAACGCGTTTTAAGCATGAATACGACACTTTTGGTAGACGAGGATGCAGTTTTCTGCAAAACCACACGATATGCATGCAAATGACGCTTTTGGCAGAACGCGCGTGTGGATTTCTACCAAACGACGTGAAAAGCATGCCAATGCTGCTCTTTTTAGAACCCGCACATGGATTTGTGCCAAAACGCGTTTTAAGCATGAATACGACACTTTTGGTAGACGAGATTGCAGTTTTCTGCAAAACCACACGATATGCATGCAAATGACGCTTTTGGCAGAACGCGCGTGTGGATTTCTACCAAACGACGTGAAAAGCATGCCAATGCTGCTCTTTTTAGAACCCGCACATGAATTTGTGCCAAAACGCGTTTTAAGCATGCATACGACACTTTTGGTAGACGAGATTGCAGTTTTCTGCAAAACCACACGATTTGCATGCAAATGACGCTTTTGGCAGAACGCGCGTGTGGATTTCCACCAAACGACGTGAAAAGCATGCCAATGCTGCTCTTTTTAGAACCCGCACATGGATTTGTGCCAAAACGCGTTTTACGCATGAATACGACACTTTTGGTAGACGAGGATGCAGTTTTCTGCAAAACCACACGATATGCATGCAAATGACGCTTTTGGCAGAACGCGCGTGTGGATTTCTACCAAACGACGTGAAAAGCATGCCAATGCTGCTCTTTTTAGAACCCGCACATGGATTTGTGCCAAAACGCGTTTTAAGCATGAATACGACACTTTGGTAGACGAGATTGCAGTTTTCTGCAAAACCACACGATATGCATGCAAATGACGCTTTTGGCAGAACGCGCGTGTGGATTTCTACCAAACGACGTGAAAAGCGTGCCAATGCTGCTCTTTTTAGCACCCGCACTTGGATTTGTGCCAAAACGCGTTTTAAGCATGAATACGACACTTTTGGTAGACGAGATTGCAGTTTTCTGCAAAACCACACGATATGCATGCAAATGACGCTTTTGGCAGAACGCGCGTGTGGATTTCTACCAAACGACGTGAAAAGCATGCCAATGCTGCTCTTTTTAGAACCCGCACATGGATTTGTGCCAAAACGCGTTTTAAGCATGAATACGACACTTTTGGTAGACGAGATTGCTGTTTTCTGCAAAACCACACGATATGCATGCAAATGACGCTTTTGGCAGAACGCGCGTGTGGATTTCTACCAAACGACGTGAAAAGCATGCTAATGCTGCTCTTTTTAGAACCCGCACATGAATTTGTGCCAAAACGCGTTTTAAGCATGAATACGACACTTTTGGTAGACGAGATTGCAGTTTTCTGCAAAACCACACGATTTGCATGCAAATGACGCTTTTGGCAGAACGCGCGTGTGGATTTCTACGAAACGACGTGAAAAGCATGCCAATGCTGCTCTTTTTAGCACCCGCACATGGATTTGTGCCAAAACGCGTTTTAAGCATGAATACGACACTTTTGGTAGACGAGGATGCAGTTTTCTGCAAAACCACACGATATGCATGCAAATCACGCTTTTGGCAGAACGCGCGTGTGGATTTCTACCAAACGACGTGAAAAGCATGCCAATGCTGCTGTTTTTAGAACCCGCACATGGATTTGTGCCAAAACGCGTTTTAAGCATGAATACGACACTTTTGGTAGACGAGATTGCTGTTTTCTGCAAAACCATACGATATGCATGCAAATGACGCTTTTGGCAGAACGCGCGTGTGGATTTCTACCAAACGACGTGAAAAGCATGCCAATGCTGCTCTTTTTAGAACCCGCACATGAATTTGTGCCAAAACGCGTTTTAAGCATGCATACGACACTTTTGGTAGACGAGATTGCAGTTTTCTGCAAAACCACACGATTTGCATGCAAATGACGCTTTTGGCAGAACGCGCGTGTGGATTTCCACCAAACGACGTGAAAAGCATGCCAATGCTGCTCTTTTTAGAACCCGCACATGGATTTGTGCCAAAACGCGTTTTACGCATGAATACGACACTTTTGGTAGACGAGGATGCAGTTTTCTGCAAAACCACACGATATGCATGCAAATGACGCTTTTGGCAGAACGCGCGTGTGGATTTCTACCAAACGACGTGAAAAGCATGCCAATGCTGCTCTTTTTAGAACTCGCACATGGATTTGTGCCAAAACGCGTTTTTAAGCATGAATACGACACTTTTGGTAGACGAGATTGCAGTTTTCTGCAAAACCACACGATTTGCATGCAAATGACGCTTTTGGCAGAACGCGCGTGTGGATTTCTACCAAACGACGTGAAAAGCATGCCAATGCTGCTCTTTTTAGAACCCGCACATGAATTTGTGCCAAAACGCGTTTTAAGCATGAATACGACACTTTTGGTAGACGAGATTGCAGTTTTCTGCAAAACCACACGATTTGCATGCAAATGACGCTTTTGGCAGAACGCGCGTGTGGATTTCTACCAAACGACGTGAAAAGCGTGCCAATGCTGCTCTTTTTAGCACCCGCACTTGGATTTGTGCCAAAACGCGTTTTACGCATGAATACGACACTTTTGGTAGACGAGGATGCAGTTTTCTGCAAAACCACACGATATGCATGCAAATGACGCTTTTGGCAGAACGCGCGTGTGGATTTCTACGAAACGACGTGAAAAGCATGCCAATGCTGCTCTTTTTAGCACCCGCACATGGATTTGTGCCAAAACGCGTTTTAAGCATGAATACGACACTTTTGGTAGACGAGGATGCAGTTTTCTGCAAAACCACACGATATGCATGCAAATCACGCTTTTGGCAGAACGCGCGTGTGGATTTCTACCAAACGACGTGAAAAGCATGCCAATGCTGCTGTTTTTAGAACCCGCACATGGATTTGTGCCAAAACGCGTTTTAAGCATGAATACGACACTTTTGGTAGACGAGATTGCTGTTTTCTGCAAAACCACACGATATGCATGCAAATGACGCTTTTGGCAGAACGCGCGTGTGGATTTCTACCAAACGACGTGAAAAGCATGCCAATGCTGCTCTTTTTAGAACCCGCACATGAATTTGTGCCAAAACGCGTTTTAAGCATGCATACGACACTTTTGGTAGACGAGATTGCAGTTTTCTGCAAAACCACACGATTTGCATGCAAATGACGCTTTTGGCAGAACGCGCGTGTGGATTTCCACCAAACGACGTGAAAAGCATGCCAATGCTGCTCTTTTTAGAACCCGCACATGGATTTGTGCCAAAACGCGTTTTACGCATGAATACGACACTTTTGGTAGACGAGGATGCAGTTTTCTGCAAAACCACACGATATGCATGCAAATGACGCTTTTGGCAGAACGCGCGTGTGGATTTCTACCAAACGACGTGAAAAGCATGCCAATGCTGCTCTTTTTAGAACTCGCACATGGATTTGTGCCAAAACGCGTTTTAAGCATGAATACGACACTTTTGGTAGACGAGATTGCAGTTTTCTGCAAAACCACACGATTTGCATGCAAATGACGCTTTTGGCAGAACGCGCGTGTGGATTTCTACCAAACGACGTGAAAAGCATGCCAATGCTGCTCTTTTTAGAACCCGCACATGAATTTGTGCCAAAACGCGTTTTAAGCATGAATACGACACTTTTGGTAGACGAGATTGCAGTTTTCTGCAAAACCACACGATTTGCATGCAAATGACGCTTTTGGCAGAACGCGCGTGTGGATTTCTACCAAACGACGTGAAAAGCGTGCCAATGCTGCTCTTTTTAGCACCCGCACTTGGATTTGTGCCAAAACGCGTTTTACGCATGAATACGACACTTTTGGTAGACGAGGATGCAGTTTTCTGCAAAACCACACGATATGCATGCAAATGACGCTTTTGGCAGAACGCGCGTGTGGATTTCTACCAAACGACGTGAAAAGCATGCCAATGCTGCTCTTTTTAGAACTCGCACATGGAATTGTGCCAAAACGCGTTTTAAGCATGAATACGACACTTTTGGTAGACGAGATTGCAGTTTTCTGCAAAACCACACGATTTGCATGCAAATGACGCTTTTGGCAGAACGCGCGTGTGGATTTCTACCAAACGACGTGAAAAGCATGCCAATGCTGCTCTTTTTAGAACCCGCACATGAATTTGTGCCAAAACGCGTTTTAAGCATGAATACGACACTTTTGGTAGACGAGATTGCAGTTTTCTGCAAAACCACACGATTTGCATGCAAATGACGCTTTTGGCAGAACGCGCGTGTGGATTTCTACCAAACGACGTGAAAAGCGTGCCAATGCTGCTCTTTTTAGCACCCGCACTTGGATTTGTGCCAAAACGCGTTTTAAGCATGAATACGACACTTTTGGTAGACGAGATTGTAGTTTTCTGCAAAACCACACGATATGCATGCAAATGACGCTTTTGGCAGAACGCGCGTGTGGATTTCTACCAAACGACGTGAAAAGCATGCCAATGCTGCTCTTTTTAGAACCCGAACATGGATTTGTGCCAAAACGCGTTTTAAGCATGAATACGACACTTTTGGTAGACGAGATTGCTGTTTTCTGCAAAACCACACGATATGCATGCAAATGACGCTTTTGGCAGAACGCGCGTGTGGATTTCTACCAAACGACGTGAAAAGCATGCCAATGCTGCTCTTTTTAGAACCCGCACATGAATTTGTGCCAAAACGCGTTTTAAGCATGCATACGACACTTTTGGTAGACGAGATTGCAGTTTTCTGCAAAACCACACGATTTGCATGCAAATGACGCTTTTGGCAGAACGCGCGTGTGGATTTCTACCAAACGACGTGAAAAGCGTGCCAATGCTGCTCTTTTTAGCACCCGCACTTGGATTTGTGCCAAAACGCGTTTTAAGCATGAATACGACACTTTTGGTAGACGAGATTGCAGTTTTCTGCGAAACCACACGATATGCATGCAAATGACGCTTTTGGCAGAACGCGCGTGTGGATTTCTACCAAACGACGTGAAAAGCATGCCAATGCTGCTCTTTTTAGAACCCGCACATGGATTTGTGCCAAAACGCGTTTTAAGCATGAATACGACACTTTTGGTAGACGAGATTGCAGTTTTCTGCAAAACCACACGATATGCATGCAAATGACGCTTTTGGCAGAACGCGCGTGTGGATTTCTACCAAACGACGTGAAAAGCATGCCAATGCTGCTCTTTTTAAAACCCGCACTTGAATTTGTGCCAAAACGCGTTTTAAGCATGAATACGACACTTTTGGTAGACGAGATTGCAGTTTTCTGCAAAACCACACGATTTGCATGCAAATGACGCTTTTGGCAGAACGCGCGTGTGGATTTCTACCAAACGACGTGAAAAGCGTGCCAATGCTGCTCTTTTTAGCACCCGCACTTGGATTTGTGCCAAAACGCGTTTTAAGCATGAATACGACACTTTTGGTAGACGAGATTGCAGTTTTCTGCAAAACCACACGATATGCATGCAAATGACGCTTTTGGCAGAACGCCCGTGTGGATTTCTACCAAACGACGTGAAAAGCATGCCAATGCTGCTCTTTTTAGCACCCCCACATGGATTTGTGCCAAAACGCGTTTTAAGCATGAATACGACACTTTTGGTAGACGAGGATGCAGTTTTCTGCAAAACCACACGATATGCATGCAAATGACGCTTTTGGCAGAACGCGCGTGTGGATTTCTACCAAACGACGTGAAAAGCATGGCAATGCTGCTCTTTTTAGAACCCGCACATGAATTTGTGCCAAAACGCGTTTTAAGCATGAATACGACACTTTTGGTAGACGAGATTGCAGTTTTCTGCAAAACCACACGATATGCATGCAAATGACGCTTTTGGCAGAACGCGCGTGTGGATTTCTACCAAACGACGTGAAAAGCATGGCAATGCTGCTCTTTTTAGAACCCGCACATGAATTTGTGCCAAAACGCGTTTTAAGCATGAATACGACACTTTTGGTAGACGAGGATGCAGTTTTCTGCAAAACCACACGATTTGCATGCAAATGACGCTTTTGGCAGAACGCGCGTGTGGATTTCTACCAAACGACGTGAAAAGCATGGCAATGCTGCTCTTTTTAGAACCCGCACATGAATTTGTGCCAAAACGCGTTTTAAGCATGAATACGACACTTTTGGTAGACGAGGATGCAGTTTTCTGCAAAACCACACGATTTGCATGCAAATGACGCTTTTGGCAGAACGCGCGTGTGGATTTCTACCAAACGACGTGAAAAGCATGCCAATGCTGCTCTTTTTAGAACCCGCACATGAATTTGTGCCAAAACGCGTTTTAAGCATGAATACGACACTTTGGTAGACGAGATTGCAGTTTTCTGCAAAACCACACGATTTGCATGCAAATGACGCTTTTGGCAGAACGCGCGTGTGGATTTCTACCAAACGACGTGAAAAGCGTGCCAATGCTGCTCTTTTTAGCACCCGCACTTGGATTTGTGCCAAAACGCGTTTTAAGCATGAATACGACACTTTTGGTAGACGAGATTGCAGTTTTCTGCAAAACCACACGATATGCATGCAAATGACGCTTTTGGCAGAACGCGCGTGTGGATTTCTACCAAACGACGTGAAAAGCATGCCAATGCTGCTCTTTTTAGAACCCGCACATGGATTTGTGCCAAAACGCGTTTTAAGCATGAATACGACACTTTTGGTAGACGAGATTGCTGTTTTCTGCAAAAGCACACGATATGCATGCAAATGACGCTTTTGGCAGAACGCGCGTGTGGATTTCTACCAAACGACGTGAAAAGCATGCCAATGCTGCTCTTTTTAGAACCCGCACATGAATTTGTGCCAAAACGCGTTTTAAGCATGAATACGACACTTTTGGTAGACGAGATTGCAGTTTTCTGCAAAACCACACGATTTGCATGCAAATGACGCTTTTGGCAGAACGCGCGTGTGGATTTCTACCAAACGACGTGAAAAGCGTGCCAATGCTGCTCTTTTTAGCACCCGCACTTGGATTTGTGCCAAAACGCGTTTTAAGCATGAATACGACACTTTTGGTAGACGAGATTGCAGTTTTCTGCAAAACCACACGATATGCATGCAAATGACGCTTTTGGCAGAACGCGCGTGTGGATTTCTACCAAACGACGTGAAAAGCATGCCAATGCTGCTCTTTTTAGAACCCGCACATGGATTTGTGCCAAAACGCGTTTTAAGCATGAATACGACACTTTTGGTAGACGAGATTGCTGTTTTCTGCAAAACCACACGATATGCATGCAAATGACGCTTTTGGCAGAACGCGCGTGTGGATTTCTACCAAACGACGTGAAAAGCATGCCAATGCTGCTCTTTTTAGAACCCGCACATGAATTTGTGCCAAAACGCGTTTTAAGCATGAATACGACACTTTTGGTAGACGAGATTGCAGTTTTCTGCAAAACCACACGATTTGCATGCAAATGACGCTTTTGGCAGAACGCGCGTGTGGATTTCTACCAAACGACGTGAAAAGCATGCCAATGCTGCTCTTTTTAGCACCCGCACATGGATTTGTGCCAAAACGCGTTTTAAGCATGAATACGACACTTTTGGTAGACGAGGATGCAGTTTTCTGCAAAACCACACGATATGCATGCAAATGACGCTTTTGGCAGAACGCGCGTGTGGATTTCTACCAAACGACGTGAAAAGCATGCCAATGCTGCTCTTTTTAGCACCCGCACATGGATTTGTGCCAAAACGCGTTTTAAGCATGAATACGACACTTTTGGTAGACGAGATTGCAGTTTTCTGCAAAACCACACGATATGCATGCAAATGACGCTTTTGGCAGAACGCGCGTGTGGATTTCTACCAAACGACGTGAAAAGCATGCCAATGCTGCTCTTTTTAGAACCCGCACATGGATTTGTGCCAAAACGCGTTTTAAGCATGAATACGACACTTTTGGTAGACGAGATTGCTGTTTTCTGCAAAACCACACGATATGCATGCAAATGACGCTTTTGGCAGAACGCGCGTGTGGATTTCTACCAAACGACGTGAAAAGCATGCCAATGCTGTTCTTTTTAGAACCCGCACATGAATTTGTGCCAAAACGCGTTTTAAGCATGCATACGACACTTTTGGTAGACGAGATTGCAGTTTTCTGCAAAACCACACGATTTGCATGCAAATGACGCTTTTGGCAGAACGCGCGTGTGGATTTCTACCAAACGACGTGAAAAGCGTGCCAATGCTGCTCTTTTTAGCACCCGCACTTGGATTTGTGCCAAAACGCGTTTTAAGCATGAATACGACACTTTTGGTAGACGAGATTGCAGTTTTCTGCAAAACCACACGATATGCATGCAAATGACGCTTTTGGCAGAACGCGCGTGTGGATTTCTACCAAACGACGTGAAAAGCATGCCAATGCTGCTCTTTTTAGAACCCGCACATCAATTTGTGCCAAAACGCGTTTTAAGCATGAATACGACACTTTTGGTAGACGAGATTGCAGTTTTCTGCAAAACCACACGATTTGCATGCAAATGACGCTTTTGGCAGAACGCGCGTGTGGATTTCTACCAAACGACGTGAAAAGCGTGCCAATGCTGCTCTTTTTAGCACCCGCACTTGGATTTGTGCCAAAACGCGTTTTAAGCATGAATACGACACTTTTGGTAGACGAGATTGCAGTTTTCTGCAAAACCACACGATATGCATGCAAATGACGCTTTTGGCAGAACGCGCGTGTGGATTTCTACCAAACGACGTGAAAAGCATGCCAATGCTGCTCTTTTTAGCACCCGCACATGGATTTGTGCCAAAACGCGTTTTAAGCATGAATACGACACTTTTGGTAGACGAGGATGCAGTTTTCTGCAAAACCACACGATATGCATGCAAATGACGCTTTTGGCAGAACGCGCGTGTGGATTTCTACCAAACGACGTGAAAAGCATGGCAATGCTGCTCTTTTTAGAACCCGCACATGAATTTGTGCCAAAACGCGTTTTAAGCATGAATACGACACTTTTGGTAGACGAGATTGCAGTTTTCTGCAAAACCACACGATTTGCATGCAAATGACGCTTTTGGCAGAACGCGCGTGTGGATTTCTACCAAAGGACGTGAAAAGCATGCCAATGCTGCTCTTTTTAGAACCCGCACATGGATTTGTGCCAAAACGCGTTTTAAGCATGAATACGACACTTTTGGTAGACGAGATTGCAGTTTTCTGCAAAACCACACGATATGCATGCAAATGACGCTTTTGGCAGAACGCGCGTGTGGATTTCTACCAAACGACGTGAAAAGCATGCCAATGTTGCTCTTTTTAGAACCCGCACATGAATTTGTGCCAAAACGCGTTTTAAGCATGAATACGACACTTTTGGTAGACGAGATTGCAGTTTTCTGCAAAACCACACGATATGCATGCAAATGACGCTTTTGGCAGAACGCGCGTGTGGATTTCTACCAAACGACGTGAAAAGCATGCCAATGCTGCTCTTTTTAGAACCCGCACATGGATTTGTGCCAAAACGCGTTTTAAGCATGAATACGACACTTTTGGTAGACGAGATTGCAGTTTTCTGCAAAACCGCACGATTTGCATGCAAATGACGCTTTTGGCAGAACGCGCGTGTGGATTTCTACCAAACGACGTGAAAAGCGTGCCAATGCTGCTCTTTTTAGCACCCGCACTTGGATTTGTGCCAAAACGCGTTTTAAGCATGAATACGACACTTTTGGTAGACGAGATTGCAGTTTTCTGCAAAACCACACGATATGCATGCAAATGACGCTTTTGGCAGAACGCGCGTGTGGATTTCTACCAAACGACGTGAAAAGCATGCCAATGCTGCTCTTTTTAGAACCCGCACATGGATTTGTGCCAAAACGCGTTTTAAGCATGAATACGACACTTTTGGTAGACGAGATTCCTGTTTTCTGCAAAACCACACGATATGCATGCAAATGACGCTTTTGGCAGAACGCGCGTGTGGATTTCTACCAAACGACGTGAAAAGCATGCCAATGCTGCTCTTTTTAGAACCCGCACATGAATTTGTGCCAAAACGCGTTTTAAGCATGCATACGACACTTTTGGTAGACGAGATTGCAGTTTTCTGCAAAACCACACGATTTGCATGCAAATGACGCTTTTGGCAGAACGCGCGTGTGGATTTCTACCAAACGACGTGAAAAGCGTGCCAATGCTGCTCTTTTTAGCACCCGCACTTGGATTTGTGCCAAAACGCGTTTTAAGCATGAATACGACACTTTTGGTAGACGAGATTGCAGTTTTCTGCAAAACCACACGATATGCATGCAAATGACGCTTTTGGCAGAACGCGCGTGTGGATTTCTACCAAACGACGTGAAAAGCATGCCAATGCTGCTCTTTTTAGAACCCGCACATGAATTTGTGCCAAAACGCGTTTTAAGCATGAATACGACACTTTTGGTAGACGAGATTGCAGTTTTCTGCAAAACCACACGATTTGCATGCAAATGACGCTTTTGGCAGAACGCGCGTGTGGATTTCTACCAAACGACGTGAAAAGCGTGCCAATGCTGCTCTTTTTAGCACCCGCACTTGGATTTGTGCCAAAACGCGTTTTAAGCATGAATACGACACTTTTGGTAGACGAGATTGCAGTTTTCTGCAAAACCACACGATATGCATGCAAATGACGCTTTTGGCAGAACGCGCGTGTGGATTTCTACCAAACGACGTGAAAAGCATGCCAATGCTGCTCTTTTTAGCACCCGCACATGGATTTGTGCCAAAACGCGTTTTAAGCATGAATACGACACTTTTGGTAGACGAGGATGCAGTTTTCTGCAATACCACACGATATGCATGCAAATGACGCTTTTGGCAGAACGCGCGTGTGGATTTCTACCAAACGACGTGAAAAGCATGGCAATGCTGCTCTTTTTAGAACCCGCACATGAATTTGTGCCAAAACGCGTTTTAAGCATGAATACGACACTTTTGGTAGACGAGATTGCAGTTTTCTGCAAAACCACACGATATGCATGCAAATGACGCTTTTGGCAGAACGCGCGTGTGGATTTCTACCAAACGACGTGAAAAGCATGCCAATGTTGCTCTTTTTAGAACCCGCACATGAATTTGTGCCAAAACGCGTTTTAAGCATGAATACGACACTTTTGGTAGACGAGATTGCAGTTTTCTGCAAAACCACACGATATGCATACAAATGACGCTTTTGGCAGAACGCGCGTGTGGATTTCTACCAAACGACGTGAAAAGCATGCCAATGCTGCTCTTTTTAGCACCCGCACATGGATTTGTGCCAAAACGCGTTTTAAGCATGAATACGACACTTTTGGTAGACGAGGATGCAGTTTTCTGCAAAACCACACGATTTGCATGCAAATGACGCTTTTGGCAGAACGCGCGTGTGGATTTCTACCAAACGACGTGAAAAGCATGCCAATGCTGCTCTTTTTAGAACCCGCACATGAATTTGTGCCAAAACGCGTTTTAAGCATGAATACGACACTTTTGGTAGACGAGATTGCAGTTTTCTGCAAAACCACACGATTTGCATGCAAATGACGCTTTTGGCAGAACGCGCGTGTGGATTTCTACCAAACGACGTGAAAAGCGTGCCAATGCTGCTCTTTTTAGCACCCGCACTTGGATTTGTGCCAAAACGCGTTTTAAGCATGAATACGACACTTTTGGTAGACGAGATTGCAGTTTTCTGCAAAACCACACGATATGCATGCAAATGACGCTTTTGGCAGAACGCGCGTGTGGATTTCTACCAAACGACGTGAAAAGCATGCCAATGCTGCTCTTTTTAGAACCCGCACATGGATTTGTGCCAAAACGCGTTTTAAGCATGAATACGACACTTTTGGTAGACGAGATTGCTGTTTTCTGCAAAACCACACGATATGCATGCAAATGACGCTTTTGGCAGAACGCGCGTGTGGATTTCTACCAAACGACGTGAAAAGCATGCCAATGCTGCTCTTATTAGAACCCGCACATGAATTTGTGCCAAAACGCGTTTTAAGCATGAATACGACACTTTTGGTAGACGAGATTGCAGTTTTCTGCAAAACCACACGATTTGCATGCAAATGACGCTTTTGGCAGAACGCGCGTGTGGATTTCTACCAAACGACGTGAAAAGCATGCCAATGCTGCTCTTTTTAGCACCCGCACATGGATTTGTGCCAAAACGCGTTTTAAGCATGAATACGACACTTTTGATAGACGAGGATGCAGTTTTCTGCAAAACCACACGATATGCATGCAAATGACGCTTTTGGCAGAACGCGCGTGTGGATTTCTACCAAACGACGTGAAAAGCATGGCAATGCTGCTCTTTTTAGAACCCGCACATGAATTTGTGCCAAAACGCGTTTTAAGCATGAATACGACACTTTTGGTAGACGAGATTGCAGTTTTCTGCAAAACCACACGATTTGCATGCAAATGACGCTTTTGGCAGAACGCGCGTGTGGATTTCTACCAAACGACGTGAAAAGCATGCCAATGCTGCTCTTTTTAGAACCCGCACATGGATTTGTGCCAAAACGCGTTTTAAGCATGAATACGACACTTTTGGTAGACGAGATTGCAGTTTTCTGCAAAACCACACGATATGCATGCAAATGACGCTTTTGGCAGAACGCGCGTGTGGATTTCTACCAAACGACGTGAAAAGCATGCCAATGCTGCTCTTTTTAGCACCCGCACTTGGATTTGTGCCAAAACGCGTTTTAAGCATGAATACGACACTTTTGGTAGACGAGATTGCAGTTTTCTGCAAAACCACACGATATGCATGCAAATGACGCTTTTGGCAGAACGCGCGTGTGGATTTCTACCAAACGACGTGAAAAGCATGCCAATGCTGCTCTTTTTAGCACCCGCACATGGATTTGTGCCAAAACGCGTTTTAAGCATGAATACGACACTTTTGGTAGACGAGGATGCAGTTTTCTGCAAAACCACACGATATGCATGCAAATGACGCTTTTGGCAGAACGCGCGTGTGGATTTCTACCAAACGACGTGAAAAGCATGCCAATGCTGCTCTTTTTAGAACCCGCACATGAATTTGTGCCAAAACGCGTTTTAAGCATGAATACGACACTTTTGGTAGACGAGATTGCAGTTTTCTGCAAAACCACACGATTTGCATGCAAATGACGCTTTTGGCAGAACGCGCGTGTGGATTTCTACCAAACGACGTGAAAAGCGTGCCAATGCTGCTCTTTTTAGCACCCGCACTTGGATTTGTGCCAAAACGCGTTTTAAGCATGAATACGACACTTTTGGTAGACGAGATTGCAGTTTTCTGCAAAACCACACGATATGCATGCAAATGACGCTTTTGGCAGAACGCGCGTGTGGATTTCTACCAAACGACGTGAAAAGCATGGCAATGCTGCTCTTTTTAGAACCCGCACATGAATTTGTGCCAAAACGCGTTTTAAGCATGAATACGACACTTTTGGTAGACGAGATTGCAGTTTTCTGCAAAACCACACGATTTGCATGCAAATGACGCTTTTGGCAGAACGCGCGTGTGGATTTCTACCAAAGGACGTGAAAAGCATGCCAATGCTGCTCTTGTTAGCACCCGCACATGGATTTGTGCCAAAACGCGTTTTAAGCATGAATACGACACTTTTGGTAGACGAGATTGCAGTTTTCTGCAAAACCACACGATATGCATGCAAATGACGCTTTTGGCAGAACGCGCGTGTGGATTTCTACCAAACGACGTGAAAAGCATGCCAATGCTGCTCTTTTTAGAACCCGCACATGGATTTGTGCCAAAACGCGTTTTAAGCATGAATACGACACTTTTGGTAGACGAGATTGCTGTTTTCTGCAAAACCACACGATATGCATGCAAATGACGCTTTTGGCAGAACGCGCGTGTGGATTTCTACCAAACGACGTGAAAAGCATGCCAATGCTGCTCTTTTTAGAACCCGCAAATGAATTTGTGCCAAAACGCGTTTTAAGCATGAATACGACACTTTTGGTAGACGAGATTGCAGTTTTCTGCAAAACCACACGATTTGCATGCAAATGACGCTTTTGGCAGAACGCGCCTGTGGATTTCTACCAAACGACGTGAAAAGCGTGCCAATGCTGCTCTTTTTAGCACCCGCACTTGGATTTGTGCCAAAACGCGTTTTAAGCATGAATACGACACTTTTGGTAGACGAGATTGCAGTTTTCTGCAAAACCACACGATATGCATGCAAATGACGCTTTTGGCAGAACGCGCGTGTGGATTTCTACCAAACGACGTGAAAAGCATGCCAATGCTGCTCTTTTTAGAACCCGCACATGGATTTGTGCCAAAACGCGTTTTAAGCATGAATACGACACTTTTGGTAGACGAGATTGCAGTTTTCTGCAAAACCACACGATTTGCATGCAAATGACGCTTTGGCAGAACGCGCGTGTGGATTTCTACCAAACGACGTGAAAAGCATGCCAATGCTGCTCTTTTTAGCACCCGCACATGGATTTGTGCCAAAACGCGTTTTAAGCATGAATATGACACTTTTGGTAGACGAGGATGCAGTTTTCTGCAAAACCACACGATATGCATGCAAATGACGCTTTTGGCAGAACGCGCGTGTGGATTTCTACCAAACGACGTGAAAAGCATGCCAATGCTGCTTTTTTTAGAACCCGCACATGGATTTGTGCCAAAACGCGTTTTAAGCATGAATACGACACTTTTGGTAGACGAGGATGCAGTTTTCTGCAAAACCACACGATATGCATGCAAATGACGCTTTTGGCAGAACGCGCGTGTGGATTTCTACCAAACGACATGAAAAGCATGCCAATGCTGCTCTTTTTAGAACCCGCACATGAATTTGTGCCAAAACGCGTTTTAAGCATGAATACGACACTTTTGGTAGACGAGATTGCAGTTTTCTGCAAAACCACACGATTTGCATGCAAATGACGCTTTTGGCAGAACGCGCGTGTGGATTTCTACCAAACGACGTGAAAAGCATGCCAATGCTGCTCTTTTTAGCACCCGCACATGGATTTGTGCCAAAACGCGTTTTAAGCATGAATACGACACTTTTGGTAGATGAGGATGCAGTTTTCTGCAAAACCACACGATATGCATGCAAATGACGCTTTTGGCAGAACGCGCGTGTGGATTTCTACCAAACGACGTGAAAAGCATGCCAATGCTGCTCTTGTTAGCACCCGCACATGGATTTGTGCCAAAACGCGTTTTAAGCATGAATACGACACTTTTGGTAGACGAGATTGCAGTTTTCTGCAAAACCACACGATATGCATGCAAATGACGCTTTTGGCAGAACGCGCGTGTGGATTTCTACCAAACGACGTGAAAAGCATGCCAATGCTGCTCTTTTTAGAACCCGCACATGGATTTGTGCCAAAACGCGTTTTAAGCATGAATACGACACTTTTGGTAGACGAGATTGCAGTTTTCTGCAAAACCACACGATATGCATGCAAATGACGCTTTTGGCAGAACGCGCGTGTGGATTTCTACCAAACGACGTGAAAAGCATGCCAATGTTGCTCTTTTTAGAACCCGCACATGAATTTGTGCCAAAACGCGTTTTAAGCATGAATACGACACTTTTGGTAGACGAGATTGCAGTTTTCTGCAAAACCACACGATATGCATGCAAATGACGCTTTTGGCAGAACGCGCGTGTGGATTTCTACCAAACGACGTGAAAAGCATGCCAATGCTGCTCTTTTTAGCACCCGCACATGGATTTGTGCCAAAACGCGTTTTAAGCATGAATACGACACTTTTGGTAGACGAGGATGCAGTTTTCTGCAAAACCACACGATTTGCATGCAAATGACGCTTTTGGCAGAACGCGCGTGTGGATTTCTACCAAACGACGTGAAAAGCATGCCAATGCTGCTCTTTTTAGAACCCGCACATGGATTTGTGCCAAAACGCGTTTTAAGTATGAATACGACACTTTTGGTAGACGAGGATGCAGTTTTCTGCAAAACCACACGATTTGCATGCAAATGACGCTTTTGGCAGAACGCGCGTGTGGATTTCCACCAAACGACGTGAAAAGCATGCCAATGCTGCTCTTTTTAGAACCCGCACATGGATTTGTGCCAAAACGCGTTTTACGCATGAATACGACACTTTTGGTAGACGAGGATGCAGTTTTCTGCAAAACCACACGATATGCATGCAAATGACGCTTTTGGCAGAACGCGCGTGTGGATTTCTACCAAACGACGTGAAAAGCATGCCAATGCTGCTCTTTTTAGAACCCGCACTTGGATTTGTGCCAAAACGCGTTTTAAGCATGAATACGACACTTTTGGTAGACGAGATTGCAGTTTTCTGCAAAACCACACGATATGCATGCAAATGACGCTTTTGGCAGAACGCGCGTGTGGATTTCCACCAAACGACGTGAAAAGCATGCCAATGCTGCTCTTTTTAGAACCCGCACATGGATTTGTGCCAAAACGCGTTTTACGCATGAATACGACACTTTTGGTAGACGAGGATGCAGTTTTCTGCAAAACCACACGATATGCATGCAAATGACGCTTTTGGCAGAACGCGCGTGTGGATTTCTACCAAACGACGTGAAAAGCATGCCAATGCTGCTCTTTTTAGAACCCGCACATGGATTTGTGCCAAAACGCGTTTTAAGTATGAATACGACACTTTTGGTAGACGAGGATGCAGTTTTCTGCAAAACCACACGATTTGCATGCAAATGACGCTTTTGGCAGAACGCGCGTGTGGATTTCCAGCAAACGACGTGAAAAGCATGCCAATGCTGCTCTTTTTAGAACCCGCACATGGATTTGTGCCAAAACGCGTTTTACGCATGAATACGACACTTTTGGTAGACGAGGATGCAGTTTTCTGCAAAACCACACGATTATGCATGCAAATGACGCTTTTGGCAGAACGCGCGTGTGGATTTCTACCAAACGACGTGAAAAGCATGCCAATGCTGCTCTTTTTAGAACCCGCACTTGGATTTGTGCCAAAACGCGTTTTAAGCATGAATACGACACTTTTGGTAGACGAGATTGCTGTTTTCTGCAAAACCACACGATATGCATGCAAATGACGCTTTTGGCAGAACGCGCGTGTGGATTTCTACAAACGACGTGAAAAGCATGCCAATGCTGCTCTTTTTAGAACCCGCACATGAATTTGTGCCAAAACGCGTTTTAAGCATGAATACGACGCTTTTGGTAGACGAGATTGCAGTTTTCTGCAAAACCACACGATTTGCATGCAAATGACGCTTTTGGCAGAACGCGCGTGTGGATTTCTACCAAACGACGTGAAAAGCGTGCCAATGCTGCTCTTTTTAGCACCCGCACTTGGATTTGTGCCAAAACGCGTTTTAAGCATGAATACGACACTTTTGGTAGACGAGATTGCAGTTTTCTGCAAAACCACACGATTTGCATGCAAATGACGCTTTGGCAGAACGCGCTTGTGGATTTCTACCAAACGACGTGAAAAGCGTGCCAATGCTGCTCTTTTTAGCACCCGCACTTGGATTTGTGCCAAAACGCGTTTTAAGCATGAATACGACACTTTTGGTAGACGAGATTGCAGTTTTCTGCAAAACCACACGATATGCATGCAAATGACGCTTTTGGCAGAACGCGCGTGTGGATTTCTACCAAACGACGTGAAAAGCATGCCAATGCTGCTCTTTTTAGAACCCGCACATGGATTTGTGCCAAAACGCGTTTTAAGCATGAATACGACACTTTTGGTAGACGAGGATGCAGTTTTCTGCAAAACCACACGATATGCATGCAAATGACGCTTTTGGCAGAACGCGCGTGTGGATTTCTACCAAACGACGTGAAAAGCATGCCAATGCTGCTCTTTTTAGAACCCGCACTTGGATTTGTGCCAAACGCGTTTTAAGCATGAATACGACACTTTTGGTAGACGAGGATGCAGTTTTCTGCAAAACCACACGATTTGCATGCAAATGACGCTTTTGGCAGAACGCGCGTGTGGATTTCCACCAAACGACGTGAAAAGCATGCCAATGCTGCTCTTTTTAGAACCCGCACATGGATTTGTGCCAAAACGCGTTTTACGCATGAATACGACACTTTTGGTAGACGAGGATAGAGTTTTCTGCAAAACCACACGATATGCATGCAAATGACGCTTTTGGCCGAACGCGCGTGTGGATTTCTACCAAACGACGTGAAAAGCATGCCAATGCTGCTCTTTTTAGAACCCGCACTTGGATTTGTGCCAAAACGCGTTTTAAGCATGAATACGACACTTTTGGTAGACGAGATTGCAGTTTTCTGCAAAACCACACGATATGCATGCAAATGACGCTTTTGGCAGAACGCGCGTGTGGATTTCTACCAAACGACGTGAAAAGCATGCCAATGCTGCTCTTTTTAGAACCCGCACATGGATTTGTGCCAAAACGCGTTTTAAGCATGAATACGACACTTTTGGTAGACGAGGATGCAGTTTTCTGCAAAACCACACGATATGCATGCAAATGACGCTTTTGGCAGAACGCGCGTGTGGATTTCTACCAAACGACGTGAAAAGCATGCCAATGCTGCTCTTTTTAGAACCCGCACTTGGATTTGTGCCAAAACGCGTTTTAAGCATGAATACGACACTTTTGGTAGACGAGGATGCAGTTTTCTGCAAAACCACACGATTTGCATGCAAATGACGCTTTTGGCAGAACGCGCGTGTGGATTTCCACCAAACGACGTGAAAAGCATGCCAATGCTGCTCTTTTTAGAACCCGCACATGGATTTGTGCCAAAACGCGTTTTACGCATGAATACGACACTTTTGGTAGACGAGGATGCAGTTTTCTGCAAAACCACACGATATGCATGCAAATGACGCTTTTGGCCGAACGCGCGTGTGGATTTCTACCAAACGACGTGAAAAGCATGCCAATGCTGCTCTTTTTAGAACCCGCACTTGGATTTGTGCCAAAACGCGTTTTAAGCATGAATACGACACTTTTGGTAGACGAGATTGCAGTTTTCTGCAAAACCACACGATATGCATGCAAATGACGCTTTTGGCACAACGCGCGTGTGGATTTCTACCAAACGACGTGAAAAGCATGCCAATGCTGCTCTTTTTAGCACCCGCACAAGGATTTGTGCCAAAACGCGTTTTAAGCATGAATACGACACTTTTGGTAGACGAGGATGCAGTTTTCTGCAAAACCACACGATATGCATGCAAATGACGCTTTTGGCAGAACGCGCGTGTGGATTTCTACCAAACGACGTGAAAAGCATGCCAATGCTGCTCTTTTTAGAACCCGCACATGGATTTGTGCCAAAACGCGTTTTAAGTATGAATACGACACTTTTGGTAGACGAGGATGCAGTTTTCTGCAAAACCACACGATTTGCATGCAAATGACGCTTTTGGCAGAACGCGCGTGTGGATTTCTACCAAACGACGTGAAAAGCATGCCAATGCTGCTCTTTTTAGAACCCGCACTTGGATTTGTGCCAAAACGCGTTTTAAGCATGAATACGACACTTTTGGTAGACGAGATTGCTGTTTTCTGCAAAACCACACGATATGCATGCAAATGACGCTTTTGGCAGAACGCGCGTGTGGATTTCTACCAAAGGACGTGAAAAGCATGCCAATGCTGCTCTTTTTAGAACCCGCACATGAATTTGTGCCAAAACGCGTTTTAAGCATGAATACGACACTTTTGGTAGACGAGATTGCAGTTTTCTGCAAAACCACACGATTTGCATGCAAATGACGCTTTTGGCAGAACGCGCGTGTGGATTTCTACCAAACGACGTGAAAAGCGTGTCAATGCTGCTCTTTTTAGCACCCGC
Source organism: Dermacentor albipictus (assembly GCF_038994185.2). Classification (NCBI taxonomy): domain Eukaryota; kingdom Metazoa; phylum Arthropoda; class Arachnida; order Ixodida; family Ixodidae; genus Dermacentor; species Dermacentor albipictus. The sequence continues at coordinate 197,830 of NW_027225656.1, forward strand.
ACTTGGATTTGTGCCAAAACGCGTTTTAAGCATGAATACGACACTTTTGGTAGACGAGGATGCAGTTTTCTGCAAAACCACACGATTTGCATGCAAATGACGCTTTTGGCAGAACGCGCGTGTGGATTTCCACCAAACGACGTGAAAAGCATGCCAATGCTGCTCTTTTTAGAACCCGCACATGGATTTGTGCCAAAACGCGTTTTACGCATGAATACGACACTTTTGGTAGACGAGGATAGAGTTTTCTGCAAAACCACACGATATGCATGCAAATGACGCTTTTGGCCGAACGCGCGTGTGGATTTCTACCAAACGACGTGAAAAGCATGCCAATGCTGCTCTTTTTAGAACCCGCACTTGGATTTGTGCCAAAACGCGTTTTAAGCATGAATACGACACTTTTGGTAGACGAGATTGCAGTTTTCTGCAAAACCACACGATATGCATGCAAATGACGCTTTTGGCAGAACGCGCGTGTGGATTTCTACCAAACGACGTGAAAAGCATGCCAATGCTGCTCTTTTAGAACCCGCACATGGATTTGTGCCAAAACGCGTTTTAAGCATGAATACGACACTTTTGGTAGACGAGGATGCAGTTTTCTGCAAAACCACACGATATGCATGCAAATGACGCTTTTGGCAGAACGCGCGTGTGGATTTCTACCAAACGACGTGAAAAGCATGCCAATGCTGCTCTTTTTAGAACCCGCACTTGGATTTGTGCCAAAACGCGTTTTAAGCATGAATACGACACTTTTGGTAGACGAGGATGCAGTTTTCTGCAAAACCACACGATTTGCATGCAAATGACGCTTTTGGCAGAACGCGCGTGTGGATTTCCACCAAACGACGTGAAAAGCATGCCAATGCTGCTCTTTTTAGAACCCGCACATGGATTTGTGCCAAAACGCGTTTTACGCATGAATACGACACTTTTGGTAGACGAGGATGCAGTTTTCTGCAAAACCACACGATATGCATGCAAATGACGCTTTTGGCCGAACGCGCGTGTGGATTTCTACCAAACGACGTGAAAAGCATGCCAATGCTGCTCTTTTTAGAACCCGCACTTGGATTTGTGCCAAAACGCGTTTTAAGCATGAATACGACACTTTTGGTAGACGAGATTGCAGTTTTCTGCAAAACCACACGATATGCATGCAAATGACGCTTTTGGCACAACGCGCGTGTGGATTTCTACCAAACGACGTGAAAAGCATGCCAATGCTGCTCTTTTTAGCACCCGCACAAGGATTTGTGCCAAAACGCGTTTTAAGCATGAATACGACACTTTTGGTAGACGAGGATGCAGTTTTCTGCAAAACCACACGATATGCATGCAAATGACGCTTTTGCAGAACGCGCGTGTGGATTTCTACCAAACGACGTGAAAAGCATGCCAATGCTGCTCTTTTTAGAACCCGCACATGGATTTGTGCCAAAACGCGTTTTAAGTATGAATACGACACTTTTGGTAGACGAGGATGCAGTTTTCTGCAAAACCACACGATTTGCATGCAAATGACGCTTTTGGCAGAACGCGCGTGTGGATTTCTACCAAACGACGTGAAAAGCATGCCAATGCTGCTCTTTTTAGAACCCGCACTTGGATTTGTGCCAAAACGCGTTTTAAGCATGAATACGACACTTTTGGTAGACGAGATTGCTGTTTTCTGCAAAACCACACGATATGCATGCAAATGACGCTTTTGGCAGAACGCGCGTGTGGATTTCTACCAAAGGACGTGAAAAGCATGCCAATGCTGCTCTTTTTAGAACCCGCACATGAATTTGTGCCAAAACGCGTTTTAAGCATGAATACGACACTTTTGGTAGACGAGATTGCAGTTTTCTGCAAAACCACACGATTTGCATGCAAATGACGCTTTTGGCAGAACGCGCGTGTGGATTTCTACCAAACGACGTGAAAAGCGTGTCAATGCTGCTCTTTTTAGCACCCGCACTTGGATTTGTGCCAAAACGCGTTTTAAGCATGAATACGACACTTTTGGTAGACGAGATTGCAGTTTTCTGCAAAACCACACGATATGCATGCAAATGACGCTTTTGGCAGAACGCGCGTGTGGATTTCTACCAAACGACGTGAAAAGCATGCCAATGCTGCTCTTTTTAGAACCCGCACATGGATTTGTGCCAAAACGCGTTTTAAGCATGAATACGACACTTTTGGTAGACGAGATTGCTGTTTTCTGCAAAACCACACGATATGCATGCAAATGACGCTTTTGGCAGAACGCGCGTGTGGATTTCTACCAAACGACGTGAAAAGCATGCCAATGCTGCTCTTTTTAGCACCCGCACTTGGATTTGTGCCAAAACGCGTTTTAAGCATGAATACGACACTTTTGGTAGACGAGATTGCAGTTTTCTGCAAAACCACACGATATGCATGCAAATGACGCTTTTGGCAGAACGCGCGTGTGGATTTCTACCAAACGACGTGAAAAGCATGCCAATGCTGCTCTTTTTAGAACCCGCACATGGATTTGTGCCAAAACGCGTTTTAAGTATGAATACGACACTTTTGGTAGACGAGGATGCAGTTTTCTGCAAAACCACACGATTTGCATGCAAATGACGCTTTTGGCAGAACGCGCGTGTGGATTTCTACCAAACGACGTGAAAAGCATGCCAATGCTGCTCTTTTTAGAACCCGCACTTGGATTTGTGCCAAAACGCGTTTTAAGCATGAATACGACACTTTTGGTAGACGAGATTGCTGTTTTCTGCAAAACCACACGATATGCATGCAAATGACGCTTTTGGCAGAACGCGCGTGTGGATTTCTACCAAAGGACGTGAAAAGCATGCCAATGCTGCTCTTTTTAGAACCCGCACATGAATTTGTGCCAAAACGCGTTTTAAGCATGAATACGACACTTTTGGTAGACGAGATTGCAGTTTTCTGCAAAACCACACGATTTGCATGCAAATGACGCTTTTGGCAGAACGCGCGTGTGGATTTCTACCAAACGACGTGAAAAGCGTGTCAATGCTGCTCTTTTTAGCACCCGCACTTGGATTTGTGCCAAAACGCGTTTTAAGCATGAATACGACACTTTTGGTAGACGAGATTGCAGTTTTCTGCAAAACCACACGATATGCATGCAAATGACGCTTTTGGCAGAACGCGCGTGTGGATTTCTACCAAACGACGTGAAAAGCATGCCAATGCTGCTCTTTTTAGAACCCGCACATGGATTTGTGCCAAAACGCGTTTTAAGCATGAATACGACACTTTTGGTAGACGAGATTGCTGTTTTCTGCAAAACCACACGATATGCATGCAAATGACGCTTTTGGCAGAACGCGCGTGTGGATTTCTACCAAACGACGTGAAAAGCATGCCAATGCTGCTCTTTTTAGCACCCGCACTTGGATTTGTGCCAAAACGCGTTTTAAGCATGAATACGACACTTTTGGTAGACGAGATTGCAGTTTTCTGCAAAACCACACGATATGCATGCAAATGACGCTTTTGGCAGAACGCGCGTGTGGATTTCTACCAAACGACGTGAAAAGCATGCCAATGCTGCTCTTTTTAGAACCCGCACATGGATTTGTGCCAAAACGCGTTTTAAGCATGAATACGACACTTTTGGTAGACGAGGATGCAGTTTTCTGCAAAACCACACGATATGCATGCAAATGACGCTTTTGGCAGAACGCGCGTGTGGATTTCTACCAAACGACGTGAAACGCATGCCAATGCTGCTCTTTTTAGAACCCGCACATGAATTTGTGCCAAAACGCGTTTTAAGCATGAATACGACACTTTTGGTAGACGAGATTGCAGTTTTCTACAAAACCACACGATTTGCATGCAAATGACGCTTTTGGCAGAACGCGCGTGTGGATTTCTACCAAACGACGTGAAAAGCATGCCAATGCTGCTCTTTTTAGAACCCGCACATGGATTTGTGCCAAAACGCGTTTTAAGCATGAATACGACACTTTTGGTAGACGAGGTTGCAGTTTTCTGCAAAACCACACGATATGCATGCAAATGACGCTTTTGGCAGAACGCGCGTGTGGATTTCTACCAAACGACATGAAAAGCATGCCAATGCTGCTCTTTTTAGAACCCGCACATGAATTTGTGCCAAAACGCGTTTTAAGCATGAATACGACACTTTTGGTAGACGAGATTGCAGTTTTCTGCAAAACCACACGATTTGCATGCAAATGACGCTTTTGGCAGAACGCGCGTGTGGATTTCTACCAAACGACGTGAAAAGCATGCCAATGCTGCTCTTTTTAGCACCCGCACATGGATTTGTGCCAAAACGCGTTTTAAGCATGAATACGACACTTTTGGTAGACGAGGATGCAGTTTTCTGCAAAACCACACGATATGCATGCAAATGACGCTTTTGGCAGAACGCGCGTGTGGATTTCTACCAAACGACGTGAAAAGCATGCCAATGCTGCTCTTGTTAGCACCCGCACATGGATTTGTCCCAAAACGCGTTTTAAGCATGAATACGACACTTTTGGTAGACGAGATTGCAGTTTTCTGCAAAACCACACGATATGCATGCAAATGACGCTTTTGGCAGAACGCGCGTGTGGATTTCTACCAAACGACGTGAAAAGCATGCCAATGCTGCTCTTTTTAGAACCCGCACATGGATTTGTGCCAAAACGCGTTTTAAGCATGAATACGACACTTTTGGTAGACGAGATTGCAGTTTTCTGCAAAACCACACGATATGCATGCAAATGACGCTTTTGGCAGAACGCGCGTGTGGATTTCTACCAAACGACGTGAAAAGCATGCCAATGTTGCTCTTTTTAGAACCCGCACATGAATTTGTGCCAAAACGCGTTTTAAGCATGAATACGACACTTTTGGTAGACGAGATTGCAGTTTTCTGCAAAACCACACGATATGCATGCAAATGACGCTTTTGGCAGAACGCGCGTGTGGATTTCTACCAAACGACGTGAAAAGCATGCCAATGCTGCTCTTTTTAGCACCCGCACATGGATTTGTGCCAAAACGCGTTTTAAGCATGAATATGACACTTTTGGTAGACGACGATGCAGTTTTCTGCAAAACCACACGATATGCATGCAAATGACGCTTTTGGCAGAACGCGCGTGTGGATTTCTACCAAACGACGTGAAAAGCATGCCAATGCTGCTCTTTTTAGAACCCGCACATGGATTTGTGCCAAAACGCGTTTTAAGTATGAATACGACACTTTTGGTAGACGAGGATGCAGTTTTCTGCAAAACCACACGATTTGCATGCAAATGACGCTTTTGGCAGAACGCGCGTGTGGATTTCCACCAAACGACGTGAAAAGCATGCCAATGCTGCTCTTTTTAGAACCCGCACATGGATTTGTGCCAAAACGCGTTTTACGCATGAATACGACACTTTTGGTAGACGAGGATGCAGTTTTCTGCAAAACCACACGATATGCATGCAAATGACGCTTTTGGCAGAACGCGCGTGTGGATTTCTACCAAACGACGTGAAAAGCATGCCAATGCTGCTCTTTTTAGAACCCGCACTTGGATTTGTGCCAAAACGCGTTTTAAGCATGAATACGACACTTTTGGTAGACGAGATTGCAGGTTTCTGCAAAACCACACGATATGCATGCAAATGACGCTTTTGGCCGAACGCGCGTGTGGATTTCTACCAAACGACGTGAAAAGCATGCCAATGCTGCTCTTTTTAGCACCCGCACATGGATTTGTGCCAAAACGCGTTTTAAGCATGAATACGACACTTTTGGTAGACGAGGATGCAGTTTTCTGCAAAACCACACGATATGCATGCAAATGACGCTTTTGGCAGAACGCGCGTGTGGATTTCTACCAAACGACGTGAAAAGCATGCCAATGCTGCTCTTTTTAGAACCCGCACATGGATTTGGGCCAAAACGCGTTTTAAGTATGAATACGACACTTTTGGTAGACGAGGATGCAGTTTTCTGCAAAACCACACGATTTGCATGCAAATGACGCTTTTGGCAGAACGCGCGTGTGGATTTCCACCAAACGACGTGAAAAGCATGCCAATGCTGCTCTTTTTAGAACCCGCACATGGATTTGTGCCAAAACGCGTTTTACGCATGAATACGACACTTTTGGTAGACGAGGATGCAGTTTTCTGCAAAACCACACGATATGCATGCAAATGACGCTTTTGGCAGAACGCGCGTGTGGATTTCTACCAAACGACGTGAAAAGCATGCCAATGCTGCTCTTTTTAGAACCCGCACTTGGATTTGTGCCAAAACGCGTTTTAAGCATGAATACGACACTTTTGGTAGACGAGATTGCTGTTTTCTGCAAAACCACACGATATGCATGCAAATGACGCTTTTGGCAGAACGCGCGTGTGGATTTCTACCAAACGACGTGAAAAGCATGCCAATGCTGCTCTTTTTAGAACCCGCACATGAATTTGTGCCAAAACGCGTTTTAAGCATGAATACGACACTTTTGGTAGACGAGATTGCAGTTTTCTGCAAAACCACACGATTTGCATGCAAATGACGCTTTTGGCAGAACGCGCGTGTGGATTTCTACCAAACGACGTGAAAAGCGTGCCAATGCTGCTCTTTTTAGCACCCGCACTTGGATTTGTGCCAAAACGCGTTTTAAGCATGAATACGACACTTTTGGTAGACGAGATTGCAGTTTTCTGCAAAACCACACGATATGCATGCAAATGACGCTTTTGGCAGAACGCGCGTGTGGATTTCTACCAAACGACGTGAAAAGCATGCCAATGCTGCTCTTTTTAGAACCCGCACATGGATTTGTGCCAAAACGCGTTTTAAGCATGAATACGACACTTTTGGTAGACGAGATTGCTGTTTTCTGCAAAACCACACGATATGCATGCAAATGACGCTTTTGGCAGAACGCGCGTGTGGATTTCTACCAAACGACGTGAAAAGCATGCCAATGCTGCTCTTTTTAGAACCCGCACATGAATTTGTGCCAAAACGCGTTTTAAGCATGAATACGACACTTTTGGTAGACGAGATTGCAGTTTTCTGCAAAACCACACGATTTGCATGCAAATGACGCTTTTGGCAGAACGCGCCTGTGGATTTCTACCAAACGACGTGAAAAGCGTGCCAATGCTGCTCTTTTTAGCACCCGCACTTGGATTTGTGCCAAAACGCGTTTTAAGCATGAATACGACACTTTTGGTAGACGAGATTGCAGTTTTCTGCAAAACCACACGATATGCATGCAAATGACGCTTTTGGCAGAACGCGCGTGTGGATTTCTACCAAACGACGTGAAAAGCATGCCAATGCTGCTCTTTTTAGAACCCGCACATGGATTTGTGCCAAAACGCGTTTTAAGCATGAATACGACACTTTTGGTAGACGAGATTGCAGTTTTCTGCAAAACCACACGATATGCATGCAAATGACGCTTTTGGCAGAACGCGCGTGTGGATTTCTACCAAACGACGTGAAAAGCATGCCAATGCTGCTCTTTTTAGAACCCGCACATGAATTTGTGCCAAAACGCGTTTTAAGCATGAATACGACACTTTTGGTAGACGAGATTGCAGTTTTCTGAAAAACCACACGATATGCATGCAAATGACGCTTTTGGCAGAACGCGCGTGTGGATTTCTACCAAACGACGTGAAAAGCATGCCAATGCTGCTCTTTTTAGCACCCGCACATGGATTTGTGCCAAAACGCGTTTTTAAGCATGAATACGACACTTTTGGTAGACGAGGATGCAGTTTTCTGCAAAACCACACGATTTGCATGCAAATGACGCTTTTGGCAGAACGCGCGTGTGGATTTCTACCAAACGACGTGAAAAGCATGCCAATGCTGCTCGTTTTAGAACCCGCACATGAATTTGTGCCAAAACGCGTTTTAAGCATGAATACGACACTTTTGGTAGACGAGATTGCAGTTTTCTGCAAAACCACACGATTTGCATGCAAATGACGCTTTTGGCAGAACGCGCGTGTGGATTTCTACCAAACGACGTGAAAAGCATGCCAATGCTGCTCTTTTTAGCACCCGCACATGGATTTGTGCCAAAACGCGTTTTAAGCATGAATACGACACTTTTGGTAGACGAGGGTGCAGTTTTCTGCAAAACCACACGATATGCATGCAAATGACGCTTTTGGCAGAACGCGCGTGTGGATTTCTACCAAACGACGTGAAAAGCATGCCAATGCTGCTCTTTTTAGCACCCGCACATGGATTTGTGCCAAAACGCGTTTTAAGCATGAATACGACACTTTTGGTAGACGAGGATGCAGTTTTCTGCAAAACCACACGATATGCATGCAAATGACGCTTTTGGCAGAACGCGCGTGTGGATTTCTACCAAACGACGTGAAAAGCATGCCAATGCTGCTCTTTTTAGAACCCGCACATGAATTTGTGCCAAAACGCGTTTTAAGCATGAATACGACACTTTTGGTAGACGAGGATGCAGTTTTCTGCAAAACCACACGATTTGCATGCAAATGACGCTTTTGGCAGAACGCGCGTGTGGATTTCTACCAAACGACGTGAAAAGCATGCCAATGCTGCTCTTTTTAGAACCCGCACATGGATTTGTGCCAAAACGCGTTTTAAGCAAGAATACGACACTTTTGGTAGACGAGGATGCAGTTTTCTGCAAAACCACACGATTTGCATGCAAATGACGCTTTTGGCAGAACGCGCGTGTGGATTTCTACCAAACGACGTGAAAAGTATGCCAATGCTGCTCTTTTTAGAACCCGCACATGGATTTGTGCCAAAACGCGTTTTAAGCATGAATACGACACTTTTGGTAGACGAGGATGCAGTTTTCTGCAAAACCACACGATATGCATGCAAATGACGCTTTTGGCAGAACGCGCGTGTGGATTTCTACCAAACGACGTGAAACGCATGCCAATGCTGCTCTTTTTAGAACCCGCACATGAATTTGTGCCAAAACGCGTTTTAAGCATGAATACGACACTTTTGGTAGACGAGATTGCAGTTTTCTACAAAACCACACGATTTGCATGCAAATGACGCTTTTGGCAGAACGCGCGTGTGGATTTCTACCAAACGACGTGAAAAGCATGCCAATGCTGCTCTTTTTAGAACCCGCACATGGATTTGTGCCAAAACGCGTTTTAAGCATGAATACGACACTTTTGGTAGACGAGATTGCAGTTTTCTGCAAAACCACACGATATGCATGCAAATGACGCTTTTGGCCGAACGCGCGTGTGGATTTCTACCAAACGACGTGAAAAGCATACCAATGCTGCTCTTTTTAGAACCCGCACATGAATTTGTGCCAAAACGCGTTTTAAGCATGAATACGACACTTTTGGTAGACGAGATTGCAGTTTTCTGCAAAACCACACGATTTGCATGCAAATGACGCTTTGGCAGAACGCGCGTGTGGATTTCTACCAAACGACGTGAAAAGCATGCCAATGCTGCTCTTTTTAGCACCCGCACATGGATTTGTGCCAAAACGCGTTTTAAGCATGAATATGACACTTTTGGTAGACGAGGATGCAGTTTTCTGCAAAACCACACGATATGCATGCAAATGACGCTTTTGGCAGAACGCGCGTGTGGATTTCTACCAAACGACGTGAAAAGCATGCCAATGCTGCTCTTTTTAGAACCCGCACATGGATTTGTGCCAAAACGCGTTTTAAGCATGAATACGACACTTTTGGTAGACGAGGTTGCAGTTTTCTGCAAAACCACACGATATGCATGCAAATGACGCTTTTGGCAGAACGCGCGTGTGGATTTCTACCAAACGACATGAAAAGCATGCCAATGCTGCTCTTTTTAGAACCCGCACATGAATTTGTGCCAAAACGCGTTTTAAGCATGAATACGACACTTTTGGTAGACGAGATTGCAGTTTTCTGCAAAACCACACGATTTGCATGCAAATGACGCTTTTGGCAGAACGCGCGTGTGGATTTCTACCAAACGACGTGAAAAGCATGCCAATGCTGCTCTTTTTAGCACCCGCACATGGATTTGTGCCAAAACGCGTTTTAAGCATGAATACGACACTTTTGGTAGACGAGGATGCAGTTTTCTGCAAAACCACACGATATGCATGCAAATGACGCTTTTGGCAGAACGCGCGTGTGGATTTCTACCAAACGACGTGAAAAGCATGCCAATGATGCTCTTGTTAGCACCCGCACATGGATTTGTGCCAAAACGCGTTTTAAGCATGAATACGACACTTTTGGTAGACGAGATTGCAGTTTTCTGCAAAACCACACGATATGCATGCAAATGACGCTTTTGGCCAGAACGCGCGTGTGGATTTCTACCAAACGACGTGAAAAGCATGCCAATGCTGCTCTTTTAGCACCCGCACATGGATTCTGTGCCAAAACGCGTTTTAAGCATGAATACGACACTTTTGGTAGACGAGATTGCAGTTTCTGCAAACCACACGATTTGCATGCAAATGACGCTTTTGCAGAACGCGCGTGTGGATTTCTACCAAACGACGTGAAAAGCATGCCAATGCTGCTCCTTTTAGAACCCGCACATGGATTTGTGCCAAAACGCGTTTTAAGTATGAATACGACACTTTTGGTTAGGACGAGGATGCAGTTTTCTGCAAAACCACACGATTTGCATGCAAATGACGCTTTTGGCAGAACGCGCGTGTGGATTTTCCACCAAACGACGTGAAAAGCATGCCAATGCTGCTCTTTTTAGAACGCGCACATGGATTTGTGCCAAAACGCGTTTTACGCATGAATACGACACTTTTGGTAGACGAGGATGCAGTTTTCTGCAAAACCACACGATATGCATGCAAATGACGCTTTTGGCAGAACGCGCGTGTGGATTTCTACCAAACGACGTGAAAAGCATGCCAATGCTGCTCTTTTTAGAACCCGCACTTGGATTTGTGCCCAAAACGCGTTTTAAGCATGAATACGACACTTTTGGTAGACGAGATTGCAGTTTTCTGCAAAACCACACGATATGCATGCAAATGACGCTTTTGGCACAACGCGCGTGTGGATTTCTACCAAACGACGTGAAAAGCATGCCAATGCTGCTCTTTTTAGCACCCGCACATGGATTTGTGCCAAAACGCGTTTTAAGCATGAATACGACACTTTTGGTAGACGAGGATGCAGTTTTCTGCAAAACCACACGATATGCATGCAAATGACGCTTTTGGCAGAACGCGCGTGTGGATTTCTACCAAACGACGTGAAAAGCATGCCAATGCTGCTCTTTTTAGAACCCGCACATGGATTTGTGCCAAAACGCGTTTTAAGTATGAATACGACACTTTTGGTAGACGAGGATGCAGTTTTCTGCAAAACCACACGATTTGCATGCAAATGACGCTTTTGGCAGAACGCGCGTGTGGATTTCCACAAACGACGTGAAAAGCATGCAATGCTGCTCTTTTTAGAACCCGCACATGGATTTGTGCCAAAACGCGTTTTACGCATGAATACGACACTTTGGTAGACGAGGATGCAGTTTTCTGCAAAACCACACGATATGCATGCAAATGACGCTTTTGCAGAACGCGCGTGTGGATTTCTACCAAACGACGTGAAAAGCATGCCAATGCTGCTCTTTTTAGAACCCGCACTTGGATTTGTGCCAAAACGCGTTTTAAGCATGAATACGACACTTTTGGTAGACGAGATTGCTGTTTTCTGCAAAACCACACGATATGCATGCAAATGACGCTTTTGGCAGAACGCGCGTGTGGATTTCTACCAAACGACGTGAAAAGCATGCCAATGCTGCTCTTTTTAGAACCCGCACATGAATTTGTGCCAAAACGCGTTTTTAAGCATGAATACGACACTTTTGGTAGACGAGATTGCAGTTTTCTGCAAAACCACACGATTTGCATGCAAATGACGCTTTTGGCAGAACGCGCGTGTGGATTTCTACCAAACGACGTGAAAAGCGTGCCAATGCTGCTCTTTTTAGCACCCGCACTTGGATTTGTGCCAAAACGCGTTTTAAGCATGAATACGACACTTTTGGTAGACGAGATTGCAGTTTTCTGCAAAACCACACGATATGCATGCAAATGACGCTTTTGGCAGAACGCGCGTGTGGATTTCTACCAAACGACGTGAAAAGCATGCCAATGCTGCTCTTTTAGAACCCGCACATGAATTTGTGCCAAAACGCGTTTTAAGCATGAATACGACACTTTTGGTAGACGAGATTGCAGTTTTCTGCAAAACCACACGATTTGCATGCAAATGACGCTTTTGGCAGAACGCGCCTGTGGATTTCTACCAAACGACGTGAAAAGCGTGCCAATGCTGCTCTTTTTAGCACCCGCACTTGGATTTGTGCCAAAACGCGTTTTAAGCATGAATACGACACTTTGGTAGACGAGATTGCAGTTTTCTGCAAAACCACACGATATGCATGCAAATGACGCTTTTGGCAGAACGCGCGTGTGGATTTCTACCAAACGACGTGAAAAGCATGCCAATGCTGCTCTTTTAGAACCCGCACATGGATTTGTGCAAAACGCGTTTTAAGCATGAATACGACACTTTTGGTAGACGAGATTGCAGTTTTCTGCAAAACCACACGATATGCATGCAAATGACGCTTTTGGCAGAACGCGCGTGTGGATTTCTACCAAACGACGTGAAAAGCATGCCAATGCTGCTCTTTTAGAACCCGCACATGAATTTGTGCCAAAACGCGTTTTAAGCATGAATACGACACTTTTGGTAGACGAGATTGCAGTTTTCTGAAAAACCACACGATATGCATGCAAATGACGCTTTTGGCAGAACGCGCGTGTGGATTTCTACCAAACGACGTGAAAAGCATGCCAATGCTGCTCTTTTTAGCACCCGCACATGGATTTGTGCCAAAACGCGTTTTAAGCATGAATACGACACTTTGGTAGACGAGGATGCAGTTTTCTGCAAAACCACACGATTTGCATGCAAATGACGCTTTTGGCAGAACGCGCGTGTGGATTTCTACCAAACGACGTGAAAAGCATGCCAATGCTGCTCGTTTTAGAACCCGCACATGAATTTGTGCCAAAACGCGTTTTAAGCATGAATACGACACTTTTGGTAGACGAGATTGCAGTTTTCTGCAAAACCACACGATTTGCATGCAAATGACGCTTTTGGCAGAACGCGCGTGTGGATTTCTACCAAACGACGTGAAAAGCATGCCAATGCTGCTCTTTTTAGCACCCGCACATGGATTTGTGCCAAAACGCGGTTTTAAGCATGAATACGACACTTTTGGTAGACGAGGATGCAGTTTTCTGCAAAACCACACGATATGCATGCAAATGACGCTTTTGGCAGAACGCGCGTGTGGATTTCTACCAAACGACGTGAAAAGCATGCCAATGCTGCTCTTTTTAGCACCCGCACATGGATTTGTGCCAAAACGCGTTTAAGCATGAATACGACACTTTTGGTAGACGAGGATGCAGTTTTCTGCAAAACCACACGATATGCATGCAAATGACGCTTTTGGCAGAACGCGCGTGTGGATTTCTACCAAACGACGTGAAAAGCATGCCAATGCTGCTCTTTTTAGAACCCGCACATGAATTTGTGCCAAAACGCGTTTTAAGCATGAATACGACACTTTTGGTAGACGAGGATGCAGTTTTCTGCAAAACCACACGATTTGCATGCAAGTGACGCTTTTGGCAGAACGCGCGTGTGGATTTCTACCAAACGACGTGAAAAGCATGCCAATGCTGCTCTTTTTAGAACCCGCACATGGATTTGTGCCAAAACGCGTTTTAAGCATGAATACGACACTTTTGGTAGACGAGGATGCAGTTTTCTGCAAAACCACACGATTTGCATGCAAATGACGCTTTTGGCAGAACGCGCGTGTGGATTTCTACCAAACGACGTGAAAAGTATGCCAATGCTGCTCTTTTTAGAACCCGCACATGGATTTGTGCCAAAACGCGTTTTAAGCATGAATACGACACTTTTGGTAGACGAGGATGCAGTTTTCTGCAAAACCACACGATATGCATGCAAATGACGCTTTTGGCAGAACGCGCGTGTGGATTTCTACCAAACGACGTGAAACGCATGCCAATGCTGCTCTTTTTAGAACCCGCACATGAATTTGTGCCAAAACGCGTTTTAAGCATGAATACGACACTTTTGGTAGACGAGATTGCAGTTTTCTACAAAACCACACGATTTGCATGCAAATGACGCTTTTGGCAGAACGCGCGTGTGGATTTCTACCAAACGACGTGAAAAGCATGCCAATGCTGCTCTTTTTAGAACCCGCACATGGATTTGTGCCAAAACGCGTTTTAAGCATGAATACGACACTTTTGGTAGACGAGATTGCAGTTTTCTGCAAAACCACACGATATGCATGCAAATGACGCTTTTGGCAGAACGCGCGTGTGGATTTCTACCAAACGACGTGAAAAGCATACCAATGCTGCTCTTTTTAGAACCCGCACATGAATTTGTGCCAAAACGCGTTTTAAGCATGAATACGGACACTTTTGGTAGACGAGATTGCAGTTTTCTGCAAAACCACACGATTTGCATGCAAATGACGCTTTGGCAGAACGCGCGTGTGGATTTCTACCAAACGACGTGAAAAGCATGCCAATGGCTGCTCTTTTTAGCACCCGCACATGGATTTGTGCCAAAACGCGTTTTAAGCATGAATATGACACTTTTTGGTAGACGAGGATGCAGTTTTCTGCAAAACCACACGATATGCATGCAAATGACGCTTTTGGCAGAACGCGCGTGTGGATTTCTACCAAACGACGTGAAAAGCATGCCAATGCTGCTCTTTTTAGAACCCGCACATGGATTTGTGCCAAAACGCGTTTTAAGCATGAATACGACACTTTTGGTAGACGAGGTTGCAGTTTTCTGCAAAACCACACGATATGCATGCAAATGACGCTTTTGGCAGAACGCGCGTGTGGATTTCTACCAAACGACATGAAAAGCATGCCAATGCTGCTCTTTTAGAACCCGCACATGAATTTGTGCCAAAACGCGTTTTAAGCATGAATACGACACTTTTGGTAGACGAGATTGCAGTTTTCTGCAAAACCACACGATTTGCATGCAAATGACGCTTTTGGCAGAACGCGCGTGTGGATTTCTACCAAACGACGTGAAAAGCATGCCAATGCTGCTCTTTTTAGCACCCGCACATGGATTTGTGCCAAAACGCGTTTTAAGCATGAATACGACACTTTTGGTAGACGAGGATGCAGTTTTCTGCAAAACCACACGATATGCATGCAAATGACGCTTTTGGCAGAACGCGCGTGTGGATTTCTACCAAACGACGTGAAAAGCATGCCAATGATGCTCTTGTTAGCACCCGCACATGGATTTGTGCCAAAACGCGTTTTAAGCATGAATACGACACTTTTGGTAGACGAGATTGCAGTTTTCTGCAAAACCACACGATATGCATGCAAATGACGCTTTTGGCAGAACGCGCGTGTGGATTTCTACCAAACGACGTGAAAAGCATGCCAATGCTGCTCTTTTAGCACCCGCACATGGATTTGTGCCAAAACGCGTTTTAAGCATGAATACGACACTTTTGGTAGACGAGATTGCAGTTTTCTGCAAAACCACACGATTTGCATGCAAATGACGCTTTTGGCAGAACGCGCGTGTGGATTTCTACCAAACGACGTGAAAAGCATGCCAATGCTGCTCTTTTTAGAACCCGCACATGGATTTGTGCCAAAACGCGTTTTAAGCATGAATACGACACTTTTGGTAGACGAGATTGCAGTTTTCTGCAAAACCACACGATATGCATGCAAATGACGCTTTTGGCAGAACGCGCGTGTGGATTTCTACCAAACGACGTGAAAAGCATGCCAATGTTGCTCTTTTTAGAACCCGCACATGAATTTGTGCCAAAACGCGTTTTAAGCATGAATACGACACTTTTGGTAGACGAGATTGCAGTTTTCTGCAAAACCACACGATATGCATGCAAATGACGCTTTTGGCAGAACGCGCGTGTGGATTTCTACCAAACGACGTGAAAAGCATGCCAATGCTGCTCTTTTTAGCACCCGCACATGGATTTGTGCCAAAACGCGTTTTAAGCATGAATACGACACTTTTGGTAGACGAGGATGCAGTTTTCTGCAAAACCACACGATTTGCATGCAAATGACGCTTTTGGCAGAACGCGCGTGTGGATTTCTACCAAACGACGTGAAAAGCATGCCAATGCTGCTCTTTTTAGAACCCGCACATGAATTTGTGCCAAAACGCGTTTTAAGCATGAATACGATACTTTTGGTAGACGAGATTGCAGTTTTCTGCAAAACCACACGATTTGCATGCAAATGACGCTTTTGGCAGAACGCGCGTGTGGATTTCTACCAAACGACGTGAAAAGCGTGCCAATGCTGCTCTTTTTAGCACCCGCACTTGGATTTGTGCCAAAACGCGTTTTAAGCATGAATACGACACTTTGGTAGACGAGATTGCAGTTTTCTGCAAAACCACACGATATGCATGCAAATGACGCTTTTGGCAGAACGCGCGTGTGGATTTCTACCAAACGACGTGAAAAGCATGCCAATGCTGCTCTTTTTAGAACCCGCACATGGATTTGTGCCAAAACGCGTTTTAAGCATGAATACGACACTTTTGGTAGACGAGATTGCTGTTTTCTGCAAAACCACACGATATGCATGCAAATGACGCTTTTGGCAGAACGCGCGTGTGGATTTCTACCAAACGACGTGAAAAGTATGCCAATGCTGCTCTTTTTAGAACCCGCACATGAATTTGTGCCAAAACGCGTTTTAAGCATGAATACGACACTTTTGGTAGACGAGATTGCAGTTTTCTGCAAAACCACACGATTTGCATGCAAATGACGCTTTTGGCAGAACGCGCGTGTGGATTTCTACCAAACGACGTGAAAAGCGTGCCAATGCTGCTCTTTTTAGCACCCGCACTTGGATTTGTGCCAAAACGCGTTTTAAGCATGAATACGACACTTTTGGTAGACGAGATTGCAGTTTTCTGCAAAACCACACGATATGCATGCAAATGACGCTTTTGGCAGAACGCGCGTGTGGATTTCTACCAAACGACGTGAAAAGCATGCCAATGCTGCTCTTTTTAGAACCCGCACATGGATTTGTGCCAAAACGCGTTTTAAGCATGAATACGACACTTTTGGTAGACGAGATTGCTGTGTTCTGCAAAACCACACGATATGCATGCAAATGACGCTTTTGGCAGAACGCGCGTGTGGATTTCTACCAAACGACGTGAAAAGCATGCCAATGCTGCTCTTTTTAGAACCCGCACTTGAATTTGTGCCAAAACGCGTTTTAAGCATGAATACGACACTTTTGGTAGACGAGATTGCAGTTTTCTGCAAAACCACACGATTTGCATGCAAATGACGCTTTTGGCAGAACGCGCGTGTGGATTTCCACCAAACGACGTGAAAAGCATGCCAATGCTGCTCTTTTTAGAACCCGCACATGGATTTGTGCCAAAACGCGTTTTACGCATGAATACGACACTTTTGGTAGACGAGGATGCAGTTTTCTGCAAAACCACACGATATGCATGCAAATGACGCTTTTGGCAGAACGCGCGTGTGGATTTCTACCAAACGACGGGAAAAGCATGCCAATGCTGCTCTTTTTAGAACCCGCACATGGATTTGTGCCAAAACGCGTTTTAAGCATGAATACGACACTTTTGGTAGACGAGATTGCAGTTTTCTGCAAAAGCACACGATATGCATGCAAATGACGCTTTTGGCAGAACGCGCGTGTGGATTTCTACCAAACGACGTGAAAAGCATGCCAATGCTGCTCTTTTTAGAACCCGCACATGAATTTGTGCCAAAACGCGTTTTAAGCATGAATACGACACTTTTGGTAGACGAGATTGCAGTTTTCTGCAAAACCACACGATTTGCATGCAAATGACGCTTTTGGCAGAACGCGCGTGTGGATTTCTACCAAACGACGTGAAAAGCGTGCCAATGCTGCTCTTTTTAGCACCCGCACTTGGATTTGTGCCAAAACGCGTTTTAAGCATGAATACGACACTTTTGGTAGACGAGATTGCAGTTTTCTGCAAAACCACACGATATGCATGCAAATGACGCTTTTGGCAGAACGCGCGTGTGGATTTCTACCAAACGACGTGAAAAGCATGCCAATGCTGCTCTTTTTAGAACCCGCACATGGATTTGTGCCAAAACGCGTTTTAAGCATGAATACGACACTTTTGGTAGACGAGATTGCTGTTTTCTGCAAAACCACACGATATGCATGCAAATGACGCTTTTGGCAAAACGCGCGTGTGGATTTCTACCAAACGACGTGAAAAGCATGCCAATGCTGCTCTTTTTACAACCCGCACATGAATTTGTGCCAAAACGCGTTTTAAGCATGCATACGACACTTTTGGTAGACGAGATTGCAGTTTTCTGCAAAACCACACGATATGCATGCAAATGACGCTTTTGGCAGAACGCGCGTGTGGATTTCTACCAAACGACGTGAAAAGCATGCCAATGCTGCTCTTTTTAGAACCCGCACATGAATTTGTGCCAAAACGCGTTTTAAGCATGAATACGACACTTTTGGTAGACGAGATTGCAGTTTTCTGCAAAACCACACGATTTGCATGCAAATGACGCTTTTGGCAGAACGCGCGTGTGGATTTCTACCAAACGACGTGAAAAGCGTGCCAATGCTGCTCTTTTTAGCACCCGCACTTGGATTTGTGCGAAAACGCGTTTTAAGCATGAATACGACACTTTTGGTAGACGAGATTGCAGTTTTCTGCAAAACCACACGATATGCATGCAAATGACGCTTTTGGCAGAACGCGCGTGTGGATTTCTACCAAACGACGTGAAAAGCATGCCAATGCTGCTCTTTTTAGCACCCGCACATGGATTTGTGCCAAAACGCGTTTTAAGCATGAATACGACACTTTTGGTAGACGAGGATGCAGTTTTCTGCAAAACCACACGATATGCATGCAAATGACGCTTTTGCAGAACGCGCGTGTGGATTTCTACCAAACGACGTGAAAAGCATGCCAATGCTGCTCTTTTTAGAACCCGCACATGAATTTGTGCCAAAACGCGTTTTAAGCATGAATACGACACTTTTGGTAGACGAGATTGCAGTTTTCTGCAAAACCACACGATTTGCATGCAAATGACGCTTTTGGCAGAACGCGCGTGTGGATTTCTACCAAACGACATGAAAAGCATGCCAATGCTGCTCTTTTTAGAACCCGCACATGGATTTGTGCCAAAACGCGTTTTAAGCATGAATACGACACTTTGGTAGACGAGATTGCAGTTTTCTTCAAAACCACACGATTTGCATGCAAATGACGCTTTTGGCAGAACGCGCGTGTGGATTTCTACCAAACGACGTGAAAAGCGTGCCAATGCTGCTCTTTTTAGCACCCGCACTTGGATTTGTACCAAAACGCGTTTTAAGCATGAATACGACACTTTTGGTAGACGAGATTGCAGTTTTCTGCAAAACCACACGATATGCATGCAAATGACGCTTTTGGCAGAACGCGCGTGTGGATTTCTACCAAACGACGTGAAAAGCATGCCAATGCTGCTCTTTTTAGAACCCGCACATGGATTTGTGCCAAAACGCGTTTTAAGCATGAATACGACACTTTTGGTAGACGAGATTGCTGTTTTCTGCAAAACCACACGATATGCATGCAAATGACGCTTTTGGCAGAACGCGCGTGTGGATTTCTACCAAACGACGTGAAAAGCATGCCAATGCTGCTCTTTTTAGAACCCGCACATGAATTTGTGCCAAAACGCGTTTTAAGCATGCATACGACACTTTTGGTAGACGAGATTGCAGTTTTCTGCAAAACCACACGATATGCATGCAAATGGCGCTTTTGGCAGAACGCGCGTGTGGATTTCTACCAAACGACGTGAAAAGCATGCCAATGCTGCTCTTTTTAGAACCCGCACATGAATTTGTGCCAAAACGCGTTTTAAGCATGAATACGACACTTTTGGTAGACGAGATTGCAGTTTTCTGCAAAACCACACGATTTGCATGCAAATGACGCTTTTGGCAGAACGCGCGTGTGGATTTCTACCAAACGACGTGAAAAGCGTGCCAATGCTGCTCTTTTTAGCACCCGCACTTGGATTTGTGCCAAAACGCGTTTTAAGCATGAATACGACACTTTTGGTAGACGAGATTGCAGTTTTCTGCAAAACCACACGATATGCATGCAAATGACGCTTTTGGCAGAACGCGCGTGTGGATTTCTACCAAACGACGTGAAAAGCATGCCAATGCTGCTCTTTTTAGCACCCGCACATGGATTTGTGCCAAAACGCGTTTTAAGCATGAATACGACACTTTTGGTAGACGAGGATGCAGTTTCTGCAAAACCACACGATATGCATGCAAATGACGCTTTTGGCAGAACGCGCGTGTGGATTTCTACCAAACGACGTGAAAAGCATGCCAATGCTGCTCTTTTTAGAACCCGCACATGAATTTGTGCCAAAACGCGTTTTAAGCATGAATACGACACTTTTGGTAGACGAGATTGCAGTTTTCTGCAAAACCACACGATTTGCATGCAAATGACGCTTTTGGCAGAACGCGCGTGTGGATTTCTACCAAACGACATGAAAAGCATGCCAATGCTGCTCTTTTTAGAACCCGCACATGGATTTGTGCCAAAACGCGTTTTAAGCATGAATACGACACTTTTGGTAGACGAGATTGCAGTTTTCTGCAAAACCACACGATTTGCATGCAAATGACGCTTTTGGCAGAACGCGCGTGTGGATTTCTACCAAACGACGTGAAAAGCGTGCCAATGCTGCTCTTTTTAGCACCCGCACTTGGATTTGTGCCAAAACGCGTTTTAAGCATGAATACGACACTTTTGGTAGACGAGATTGCAGTTTTCTGCAAAACCACACGATATGCATGCAAATGACGCTTTTGGCAGAACGCGCGTGTGGATTTCTACCAAACGACGTGAAAAGCATGCCAATGCTGCTCTTTTTAGAACCCGCACATGGATTTGTGCCAAAACGCGTTTTAAGCATGAATACGACACTTTTGGTAGACGAGATTGCTGTTTTCTGCAAAACCACACGATATGCATGCAAATGACGCTTTTGGCAGAACGCGCGTGTGGATTTCTACCAAACGACGTGAAAAGCATGCCAATGCTGCTCTTTTTAGAACCCGCACATGAATTTGTGCCAAAACCCGTTTTAAGCATGAATACGACACTTTTGGTAGACGAGATTGCAGTTTTCTGCAAAACCACACGATTTGCATGCAAATGACGCTTTTGGCAGAACGCGCGTGTGGATTTCTACCAAACGACGTGAAAAGCATGCCAATGCTGCTCTTTTTAGCACCCGCACATGGATTTGTGCCAAAACGCGTTTTAAGCATGAATACGACACTTTTGGTAGACGAGGATGCAGTTTTCTGCAAAACCACACGATATGCATGCAAATGACGCTTTTGGCAGAACGCGCGTGTGGATTTCTACCAAACGACGTGAAAAGCATGCCAATGCTGCTCTTTTTAGAACCCGCACATGGATTTGTGCCAAAACGCGTTTTAAGCATGAATACGACACTTTTGGTAGACGAGATTGCTGTTTTCTGCAAAACCACACGATATGCATGCAAATGACGCTTTTGGCAGAACGCGCGTGTGGATTTCTACCAAACGACGTGAAAAGCATGCCAATGCTGCTCTTTTTAGAACCCGCACATGAATTTGTGCCAAAACGCGTTTTAAGCATGCATACGACACTTTTGGTAGACGAGATTGCAGTTTTCTGCAAAACCACACGATTTGCATGCAAATGACGCTTTTGGCAGAACGCGCGTGTGGATTTCCACCAAACGACGTGAAAAGCATGCCAATGCTGCTCTTTTTAGAACCCGCACATGGATTTGTGCCAAAACGCGTTTTACGCATGAATACGACACTTTTGGTAGACGAGGATGCAGTTTTCTGCAAAACCACACGATATGCATGCAAATGACGCTTTTGGCAGAACGCGCGTGTGGATTTCTACCAAACGACGTGAAAAGCATGCCAATGCTGCTCTTTTTAGAACCCGCACATGGATTTGTGCCAAAACGCGTTTTAAGCATGAATACGACACTTTTGGTAGACGAGATTGCAGTTTTCTGCAAAACCACACGATATGCATGCAAATGACGCTTTTGGCAGAACGCGCGTGTGGATTTCTACCAAACGACGTGAAAAGCATGCCAATGCTGCTCTTTTTAGAACCCGCACATGAATTTGTGCCAAAACGCGTTTTAAGCATGAATACGACACTTTTGGTAGACGAGATTGCAGTTTTCTGCAAAACCACACGATTTGCATGCAAATGACGCTTTTGGCAGAACGCGCGTGTGGATTTCTACCAAACGACGTGAAAAGCGTGCCAATGCTGCTCTTTTTAGCACCCGCACTTGGATTTGTGCCAAAACGCGTTTTAAGCATGAATACGACACTTTTGGTAGACGAGGATGCAGTTTTCTGCAAAACCACACGATTTGCATGCAAATGACGCTTTTGGCAGAACGCGCGTGTGGATTTCTACCAAACGACGTGAAAAGCATGCCAATGCTGCTCTTTTTAGAACCCGCACATGAATTTGTGCCAAAACGCGTTTTAAGCATGAATACGACACTTTTGGTAGACGAGATTGCAGTTTTATGCAAAACCACACGATTTGCATGCAAATGACGCTTTTGGCAGAACGCGCGTGTGGATTTCTACCAAACGACGTGAAAACCGTGCCAATGCTGCTCTTTTTAGCACCCGCACTTGGATTTGTGCCAAAACGCGTTTTAAGCATGAATACGACACTTTTGGTAGACGAGATTGCAGTTTTCTGCAAAACCACACGATATGCATGCAAATGACGCTTTTGGCAGAACGCGCGTGTGGATTTCTACCAAACGACGTGAAAAGCATGCCAATGCTGCTCTTTTTAGAACCCGCACATGGATTTGTGCCAAAACGCGTTTTAAGCATGAATACGACACTTTTGGTAGACGAGATTGCTGTTTTCTGCAAAACCACACGATATGCATGCAAATGACGCTTTTGGCAGAATGCGCGTGTGGATTTCTACCAAACGACGTGAAAAGCATGCCAATGCTGCTCTTTTTAGAACCCGCACATGAATTTGTGCCAAAACGCGTTTTAAGCATGAATACGACACTTTTGGTAGACGAGAT
Organism: Dermacentor albipictus; assembly: GCF_038994185.2. Lineage (NCBI taxonomy): Eukaryota > Metazoa > Arthropoda > Arachnida > Ixodida > Ixodidae > Dermacentor > Dermacentor albipictus. The sequence continues at coordinate 221,147 of NW_027225656.1, forward strand.
TGCAGTTTTCTGCAAAACCACACGATTTGCATGCAAATGACGCTTTTGGCAGAACGCGCGTGTGGATTTCTACCAAACGACGTGAAAAGCATGCCAATGCTGCTCTTTTTAGCACCCGCACATGGATTTGTGCCAAAACGCGTTTTAAGCATGAATACGACACTTTTGGTAGACGAGGATGCAGTTTTCTGCAAAACCACACGATATGCATGCAAATGACGCTTTTGGCAGAACGCGCGTGTGGATTTCTACCAAACGACGTGAAAAGCATGCCAATGCTGCTCTTTTTAGAACCCGCACATGGATTTGTGCCAAAACGCGTTTTAAGCATGAATACGACACTTTTGGTAGACGAGATTGCTGTTTTCTGCAAAACCACACGATATGCATGCAAATGACGCTTTTGGCAGAACGCGCGTGTGGATTTCTACCAAACGACGTGAAAAGCATGCCAATGCTGCTCTTTTTAGAACCCGCACATGAATTTGTGCCAAAACGCGTTTTAAGCATGCATACGACACTTTTGGTAGACGAGATTGCAGTTTTCTGCAAAACCACACGATTTGCATGCAAATGACGCTTTTGGCAGAACGCGCGTGTGGATTTCCACCAAACGACGTGAAAAGCATGCCAATGCTGCTCTTTTTAGAACCCGCACATGGATTTGTGCCAAAACGCGTTTTACGCATGAATACGACACTTTTGGTAGACGAGGATGCAGTTTTCTGCAAAACCACACGATATGCATGCAAATGACGCTTTTGGCAGAACGCGCGTGTGGATTTCTACCAAACGACGTGAAAAGCATGCCAATGCTGCTCTTTTTAGAACCCGCACATGGATTTGTGCCAAAACGCGTTTTAAGCATGAATACGACACTTTTGGTAGACGAGATTGCAGTTTTCTGCAAAACCACACGATATGCATACAAATGACGCTTTTGGCAGAACGCGCCTGTGGATTTCTACCAAACGACGTGAAAAGCATGCCAATGCTGCTCTTTTTAGAACCCGCACATGAATTTGTGCCAAAACGCGTTTTAAGCATGAATACGACACTTTTGGTAGACGAGATTGCAGTTTTCTGCAAAACCACACGATTTGCATGCAAATGACGCTTTTGGCAGAACGCGCGTGTGGATTTCTACCAAACGACGTGAAAAGCGTGCCAATGCTGCTCTTTTTAGCACCCGCACTTGGATTTGTGCCAAAACGCGTTTTAAGCATGAATACGACACTTTTGGTAGACGAGATTGCAGTTTTCTGCAAAACCACACGATATGCATGCAAATGACGCTTTTGGCAGAACGCGCGTGTGGATTTCTACCAAACGACGTGAAAAGCATGCCAATGCTGCTCTTTTTAGAACCCGCACATGGATTTGTGCCAAAACGCGTTTTAAGCATGAATACGACACATTTGGTAGACGAGATTGCTGTTTTCTGCAAAACCACACGATATGCATGCAAATGACGCTTTTGGCAGAACGCGCGTGTGGATTTCTAACAAACGACGTGAAAAGCATGCCAATGCTGCTCTTTTTAGAACCCGCACATGAATTTGTGCCAAAACGCGTTTTAAGCATGCATACGACACTTTGGTAGACGAGATTGCAGTTTTCTGCAAAACCACACGATATGCATGCAAATGACGCTTTTGGCAGAACGCGCGTGTGGATTTCTACCAAACGACGTGAAAAGCATGCCAATGCTGCTCTTTTTAGAACCCGCACATGAATTTGTGCCAAAACGCGTTTTAAGCATGAATACGACACTTTTGGTAGACGAGATTGCAGTTTTCTGCAAAACCACACGATTTGCATGCAAATGACGCTTTTGGCAGAACGCGCGTGTGGATTTCTACCAAACGACGTGAAAAGCGTGCCAATGCTGCTCTTTTTAGAACCCGCACATGGATTTGTGCCAAAACGCGTTTTAAGCATGAATACGACACTTTTGGTAGACGAGATTGCAGTTTTCTGCAAAACCACACGATTTGCATGCAAATGACGCTTTTGGCAGAACGCGCGTGTGGATTTCTACCAAACGACGTGAAAAGCGTGCCAATGCTGCTCTTTTTAGCACCCGCACTTGGATTTGTGCCAAAACGCGTTTTAAGCATGAATACGACACTTTTGGTAGACGAGATTGCAGTTTTCTGCAAAACCACACGATATGCATGCAAATGACGCTTTTGGCAGAACGCGCGTGTGGATTTCTACCAAACGACGTGAAAAGCATGCCAATGCTGCTCTTTTTAGCACCCGCACATGGATTTGTGCCAAAACGCGTTTTAAGCATGAATACGACACTTTTGGTAGACGAGGATGCAGTTTTCTGCAAAACCACACGATATGCATGCAAATGACGCTTTTGGCAGAACGCGCGTGCGGATTTCCACCAAACGACGTGAAAAGCATGGCAATGCTGCTCTTTTTAGAACCCGCACATGAATTTGTGCCAAAACGCGTTTTAAGCATGAATACGACACTTTTGGTAGACGAGATTGCAGTTTTCTGCAAAACCACACGATTTGCATGCAAATGACGCTTTTGGCAGAACGCGCGTGTGGATTTCTACCAAACGACGTGAAAAGCATGCCAATGCTGCTCTTTTTAGAACCCGCACATGGATTTGTGCCAAAACGCGTTTTAAGCATGAATACGACACTTTTGGTAGACGAGATTGCAGTTTTCTGCAAAACCACACGATATGCATGCAAATGACGCTTTTGGCAGAACGCGCGTGTGGATTTCTACCAAACGACGTGAAAAGCATGCCAATGTTGCTCTTTTTAGAACCCGCACATGAATTTGTGCCAAAACGCGTTTTAAGCATGAATACGACACTTTTGGTAGACGAGATTGCTATTTCTGCAAAACCACACGATATGCATGCAAATGACGCTTTTGGCAGAACGCGCGTGTGGATTTCTACCAAACGACGTGAAAAGCATGCCAATGCTGCTCTTTTTAGCACCCGCACATGGATTTGTGCCAAAACGCGTTTTAAGCATGAATACGACACTTTTGGTAGACGAGGATGCAGTTTTCTGCAAAACCACACGATTTGCATGCAAATGACGCTTTTGGCAGAACGCGCGTGTGGATTTCTACCAAACGACGTGAAAAGCATGCCAATGCTGCTCTTTTTAGAACCCGCACATGAATTTGTGCCAAAACGCGTTTTAAGCATGAATACGACACTTTTGGTAGACGAGATTGCAGTTTTCTGCAAAACCACACGATTTGCATGGCAAATGACGCTTTTGGCAGAACGCGCGTGTGGATTTCTACCAAACGACGTGAAAAGCGTGCCAATGCTGCTCTTTTTAGCACCCGCACTTGGATTTGTGCCAAAACGCGTTTTAAGCATGAATACGACACTTTTGGTAGACGAGATTGCAGTTTTCTGCAAAACCACACGATATGCATGCAAATGACGCTTTTGGCAGAACGCGCGTGTGGATTTCTACCAAACGACGTGAAAAGCATGCCAATGCTGCTCTTTTTAGAACCCGCACATGGATTTGTGCCAAAACGCGTTTTAAGCATGAATACGACACTTTTGGCAGACGAGATTGCTGTTTTCTGCAAAACCACACGATATGCATGCAAATGACGCTTTTGGCAGAACGCGCGTGTGGATTTCTACCAAACGACGTGAAAAGCATGCCAATGCTGCTCTTTTTAGAACCCGCACATGAATTTGTGCCAAAACGCGTTTTAAGCATGAATACGACACTTTTGGTAGACGAGATTGCAGTTTTCTGCAAAACCACACGATTTGCATGCAAATGACGCTTTTGGCAGAACGCGCGTGTGGATTTCTACCAAACGACGTGAAAAAGCATGCCAATGCTGCTCTTTTTAGCACCCGCACATGGATTTGTGCCAAAACGCGTTTTAAGCATGAATACGACACTTTTGGTAGACGAGGATGCAGTTTTCTGCAAAACCACACGATATGCATGCAAATGACGCTTTTGGCAGAACGCGCGTGTGGACTTCTACCAAACGACGTGAAAAGCATGCCAATGCTGCTCTTTTTAGAACCCGCAAATGATTTGTGCCAAAACGCGTTTTAAGCATGAATACGACACTTTTGGTAGACGAGATTGCTGTTTTCTGCAAAACCACACGATATGAATGCAAATGACGCTTTTGGCAGAACGCGCGTGTGGATTTCTACCAAACGACGTGAAAAGCATGCCAATGCTGCTCTTTTAGAACCCGCACATGAATTTGTGCCAAAACGCGTTTTAAGCATGAATACGACACTTTTGGTAGACGAGATTGCAGTTTTCTGCAAAACCACACGATTTGCATGCAAATGACGCTTTTGGCAGAACGCGCGTGTGGATTTCTACCAAACGACGTGAAAAGCGTGCCAATGCTGCTCTTTTTAGCACCCGCACTTGGATTTGTGCCAAAACGCGTTTTAAGCATGAATACGACACTTTTGGTAGACGAGATTGCAGTTTTCTGCAAAACCACACGATATGCATGCAAATGACGCTTTTGGCAGAACGCGCGTGTGGATTTCTACCAAACGACGTGAAAAGCATGCCAATGCTGCTCTTTTTAGCACCCGCACATGGATTTGTGCCAAAACGCGTTTTAAGCATGAATACGACACTTTTGGTAGACGAGGATGCAGTTTTCTGCAAAACCACACGATATGCATGCAAATGACGCTTTTGGCAGAACGCGCGTGTGGATTTCTACCAAACGACGTGAAAAGCATGGCAATGCTGCTCTTTTTAGAACCCGCACATGAATTTGTGCCAAAACGCGTTTTAAGCATGAATACGACACTTTTGGTAGACGAGATTGCAGTTTTCTGCAAAACCACACGATTTGCATGCAAATGACGCTTTTGGCAGAACGCGCGTGTGGATTTCTACCAAACGACGTGAAAAGCATGCCAATGCTGCTCTTTTTAGAACCCGCACATGGATTTGTGCCAAAACGCGTTTTAAGCATGAATACGACACTTTTGGTAGACGAGATTGCAGTTTTCTGCAAAACCACACGATATGCATGCAAATGACGCTTTTGGCAGAACGCGCGTGTGGATTTCTACCAAACGACGTGAAAAGCATGCCAATGTTGCTCTTTTTAGAACTCGCACATGAATTTGTGCCAAAACGCGTTTTAAGCATGAATAGGACACTTTTGGTAGACGAGATTGCAGTTTTCTGCAAAACCACACGATATGCATGCAAATGACGCTTTTGGCAGAACGCGCGTGTGGATTTCTACCAAACGACGTGAAAAGCATGCCAATGCTGCTCTTTTTAGCACCCGCACATGGATTTGTGCCAAAACGCGTTTTAAGCATGAATACGACACTTTTGGTAGACGAGGATGCAGTTTTCTGCAAAACCACACGATTTGCATGCAAATGACGCTTTTGGCAGAACGCGCGTGTGGATTTCTACCAAACGACGTGAAAAGCATGCCAATGCTGCTCTTTTTAGAACCCGCACATGAATTTGTGCCAAAACGCGTTTTAAGCATGAATACGACACTTTTGGTAGACGAGATTGCAGTTTTCTGCAAAACCACACGATTTGCATGCAAATGACGCTTTTGGCAGAACGCGCGTGTGGATTTCTACCAAACGACGTGAAAAGCGTGCCAATGCTGCTCTTTTTAGCACCCGCACTTGGATTTGTGCCAAAACGCGTTTTAAGCATGAATACGACACTTTTGGTAGACGAGATTGCAGTTTTCTGCAAAACCACACGATATGCATGCAAATGACGCTTTTGGCAGAACGCGCGTGTGGATTTCTACCAAACGACGTGAAAAGCATGCCAATGCTGCTCTTTTTAGAACCCGCACATGGATTTTTGTGCCAAAACGCGTTTTAAGCATGATACGACACTTTTGGTAGACGAGATTGCTGTTTTCTGCAAAACCACACGATATGCATGCAAATGAGGCTTTTGGCAGAACGCGCGTGTGGATTTCTACCAAACGACGTGAAAAGCATGCCAATGCTGCTCTTTTTAGAACCCGCACATGAATTTTGTGCCAAAACGCGTTTTAAGCATGAATACGACACTTTTGGTAGACGAGATTGCAGTTTTCTGCAAAACCACACGATTTGCATGCAAATGACGCTTTTGGCAGAACGCGGGTGTGGATTTCTACCAAACGACGTGAAAAGCATGCCAATGCTGCTCTTTTTAGCACCCGCACATGGATTTGTGCCAAAACGCGTTTTAAGCATGAATACGACACTTTTGGTAGACGAGGATGCAGTTTTCTGCAAAACCACACGATATGCATGCAAATGACGCTTTTGGCAGAACGCGCGTGTGGATTTCTACCAAACGACGTGAAAAGCATGCCAATGCTGCTCTTTTTAGAACCCGCACATGGATTTGTGCCAAAACGCGTTTTTAAGCATGAATACGACACTTTTGGTAGACGAGATTGCTGTTTTCTGCAAAACCACACGATATGCATGCAAATGACGCTTTTGGCAGAACGCGCGTGTGGATTTCTACCAACGACGTGGAAAAGCATGCAATGCTGCTCTTTTTAGAACCCGCACATGGATTTGTGGCCAAAACGCGTTTTAAGCATGAATACGACACTTTTGGTAGACGAGATTGCAGTTTTCTGCAAAACCACACGATATGCATGCAAATGACGCTTTTGGCAGAACGCGCGTGTGGATTTCTACCAAACGACGTGAAAAGCATGCCAATGCTGCTCTTTTTAGAACCCGCACATGAATTTGTGCCAAAACGCGTTTTAAGCATGAATACGACACTTTTGGTAGACGAGATTGCAGTTTTCTGCAAAACCACACGATTTGCATGCAAATGACGCTTTTGGCAGAACGCGCGTGTGGATTTCTACCAAACGACGTGAAAAGCGTGCCAATGCTGCTCTTTTAGCACCCGCACTTGGATTTGTGCCAAAACGCGTTTTAAGCATGAATACGACACTTTTGGTAGACGAGATTGCAGTTTTCTGCAAAACCACACGATATGCATGCAAATGACGCTTTTGGCAGAACGCGCGTGTGGATTTCTACCAAACGACGTGAAAAGCATGCCAATGCTGCTCTTTTTAGAACCCGCACATGGATTTGTGCCAAAACGCGTTTTAAGCATGAATACGACACTTTTGGTAGACGAGATTGCTGTTTTCTGCAAAACCACACGATATGCATGCAAATGACGCTTTTGGCAGAACGCGCGTGTGGATTTCTACCAAACGACGTGAAAAGCATGCCAATGCTGCTCTTTTTAGAACCCGCACATGAATTTGTGCCAAAACGCGTTTTAAGCATGCATACGACACTTTTGGTAGACGAGATTGCAGTTTTCTGCAAAACCACACGATTTGCATGCAAATGACGCTTTTGGCAGAACGCGCGTGTGGATTTCTACCAAACGACGTGAAAAGCGTGCCAATGCTGCTCTTTTTAGCACCCGCACTTGGATTTGTGCCAAAACGCGTTTTAAGCATGAATACGACACTTTTGGTAGACGAGATTGCAGTTTTCTGCAAAACCACACGATATGCATGCAAATGACGCTTTTGGCAGAACGCGCGCGCGTGTGGATTTCTACCAAACGACGTGAAAAGCATGCCAATGCTGCTCTTTTTAGAACCTGCACATGGATTTGTGCGAAAACGCGTTTTAAGCATGAATACGACACTTTTGGTAGACGAGATTGCAGTTTTCTGCAAAACCACACGATATGCATGCAAATGACGCTTTTGGCAGAACGCGCGTGTGGATTTCTACCAAACGACGTGAAAAGCATGCCAATGCTGCTCTTTTTAGAACCCGCACATGAATTTGTGCCAAAACGCGTTTTAAGCATGAATACGACACTTTTGGTAGACGAGATTGCAGTTTTCTGCAAAACCACACGATTTGCATGCAAATGACGCTTTTGGCAGAACGCGCGTGTGGATTTCTACCAAACGACGTGAAAAGCTTGCCAATGCTGCTCTTTTTAGCACCCGCACTTGGATTTGTGCCAAAACGCGTTTCAAGCATGAATACGACACTTTTGGTAGACGAGATTGCAGTTTTCTGCAAAACCACACGATATGCATGCAAATGACGCTTTTGGCAGAACGCGCGTGTGGATTTCTACCAAACGACGTGAAAAGCATGCCAATGCTGCTCTTTTTAGCACCCGCACATGGATTTGTGCCAAAACGCGTTTTAAGCATGAATACGACACTTTTGGTAGACGAGGATGCAGTTTTCTGCAAAACCACACGATATGCGTGGAAATGACGCTTTTGGCAGAACGCGCGTGTGGATTTCTACCAAACGACGTGAAAAGCATGGCAATGCTGCTCTTTTTAGAACCCGCACATGAATTTGTGCCAAAACGCGTTTTAAGCATGAATACGACACTTTTGGTAGACGAGATTGCAGTTTTCTGCAAAACCACACGATTTGCATGCAAATGACGCTTTTGGCAGAACGCGCGTGTGGATTTCTACCAAACGACGTGAAAAGCATGCCAATGCTGCTCTTTTTAGAACCCGCACATGGATTTGTGCCAAAACGCGTTTTAAGCATGAATACGACACTTTTGGTAGACGAGATTGCAGTTTTCTGCAAAACCACACGATATGCATGCAAATGACGCTTTTGGCAGAACGCGCGTGTGGATTTCTACCAAACGACGTGAAAAGCATGCCAATGTTGCTCTTTTTAGAACCCGCACATGAATTTGTGCCAAAACGCGTTTTAAGCATGAATACGACACTTTTGGTAGACGAGGATGCAGTTTTCTGCAAAACCACACGATTTGCATGCAAATGACGCTTTTGGCAGAACGCGCGTGTGGATTTCTACCAAACGACGTGAAAAGCATGCCAATGCTGCTCTTTTTAGAACCCGCACATGAATTTGTGCCAAAACGCGTTTTAAGCATGAATACGACACTTTTGGTAGACGAGATTGCAGTTTTCTGCAAAACCACACGATTTGCATGCAAATGACGCTTTTGGCAGAACGCGCGTGTGGATTTCTACCAAACGACGTGAAAAGCGTGCCAATGCTGCTCTTTTTAGCACCCGCACTTGGATTTGTGCCAAAACGCGTTTTAAGCATGAATACGACACTTTTGGTAGACGAGATTGCAGTTTTCTGCAAAACCACACGATATGCATGCAAATGACGCTTTTGGCAGAACGCGCGTGTGGATTTCTACCAAACGACGTGAAAAGCATGCCAATGCTGCTCTTTTTAGCACCCGCACATGGATTTGTGCCAAAACGCGTTTTAAGCATGAATACGACACTTTTGGTAGACGAGATTGCAGTTTTCTGCAAAACCACACGATATGCATGCAAATGACGCTTTTGGCAGAACGCGCGTGTGGATTTCTACCAAACGACGTGAAAAGCATGCCAATGCTGCTCTTTTTAGAACCCGCACATGGATTTGTGCCAAAACGCGTTTTAAGCATGAATACGACACTTTTGGTAGACGAGATTGCTGTTTTCTGCAAAACCACACGATATGCATGCAAATGACGCTTTTGGCAGAACGCGCGTGTGGATTTCTACCAAACGACGTGAAAAGCATGCCAATGCTGCTCTTTTTAGAACCCGCACATGAATTTGTGCCAAAACGCGTTTTAAGCATGCATACGACACTTTTGGTAGACGAGATTGCAGTTTTCTGCAAAACCACACGATTTGCATGCAAATGACGCTTTTGGCAGAACGCGCGTGTGGATTTCTACCAAACGACGTGAAAAGCGTGCCAATGCTGCTCTTTTTAGCACCCGCACTTGGATTTGTGCCAAAACGCGTTTTAAGCATGAATACGACACTTTTGGTAGACGAGATTGCAGTTTTCTGCAAAACCACACGATATGCATGCAAATGACGCTTTTGGCAGAACGCGCGTGTGGATTTCTACCAAACGACGTGAAAAGCATGCCAATGCTGCTCTTTTTAGAACCCGCACATGGATTTGTGCCAAAACGCGTTTTAAGCATGAATACGACACTTTTGGTAGACGAGATTGCAGTTTTCTGCAAAACCACACGATATGCATGCAAATGACGCTTTTGGCAGAACGCGCGTGTGGATTTCTACCAAACGACGTGAAAAGCATGCCAATGCTGCTCTTTTTAGAACCCGCACATGAATCTGTGCCAAAACGCGTTTTAAGCATGAATACGACACTTTTGGTAGACGAGATTGCAGTTTTCTGCAAAACCACACGATATGCATGCAAATGACGCTTTTGGCAGAACGCGCGTGTGGATTTCTACCAAACGACGTGAAAAGCATGCCAATGCTGCTCTTTTTAGCACCCGCACATGGATTTGTGCCAAAACGCGTTTTAAGCATGAATACGACACTTTTGGTAGACGAGGATGCAGTTTTCTGCAAAACCACACGATATGCATGCAAATGACGCTTTTGGCAGAACGCGCGTGTGCATTTCTACCAAACGACGTGAAAAGCATGGCAATGCTGCTCTTTTCAGAACCCGCACATGAATTTGTGCCAAAACGCGTTTTAAGCATGAATACGACACTTTTGGTAGACGAGATTGCAGTTTTCTGCAAAACCACACGATTTGCATGCAAATGACGCTTTTGGCAGAACGCGCGTGTGGATTTCTACCAAACGACGTGAAAAGCATGCCAATGCTGCTCTTTTTAGAACCCGCACATGAATTTGTGCCAAAACGCGTTTTAAGCATGAATACGACACTTTTGGTAGACGAGATTGCAGTTTTCTGCAAAACCACACGATTTGCATGCAAATGACGCTTTTGGCAGAACGCGCGTGTGGATTTCTACCAAACGACGTGAAAAGCGTGCCAATGCTGCTCTTTTTAGCACCCGCACTTGGATTTGTGCCAAAACGCGTTTTAAGCATGAATACGACACTTTTGGTAGACGAGATTGCAGTTTTCTGCAAAACCACACGATATGCATGCAAATGACGCTTTTGGCAGAACGCGCGTGTGGATTTCTACCAAACGACGTGAAAAGCATGCCAATGCTGCTCTTTTTAGAACCCGCACATGGATTTGTGCCAAAACGCGTTTTAAGCATGAATACGACACTTTTGGTAGACGAGATTGCTGTTTTCTGCAAAACCACACGATATGCATGCAAATGACGCTTTTGGCAGAACGCGCGTGTGGATTTCTACCAAACGACGTGAAAAGCATGCCAATGCTGCTCTTTTTAGAACCCGCACATGAATTTGTGCCAAAACGCGTTTTAAGCATGAATACGACACTTTTGGTAGACGAGATTGCAGTTTTCTGCAAAACCACACGATTTGCATGCAAATGACGCTTTTGGCAGAACGCGCGTGTGGATTTCTACCAAACGACGTGAAAAGCATGCCAATGCTGCTCTTTTTAGCACCCGCACATGGATTTGTGCCAAAACGCGTTTTAAGCATGAATACGACACTTTTGGTAGACGAGGATGCAGTTTTCTGCAAAACCACACGATATGCATGCAAATGACGCTTTTGGCAGAACGCGCGTGTGGATTTCTACCAAACGACGTGAAAAGCATGGCAATGCTGCTCTTTTTAGAACCCGCACATGAATTTGTGCCAAAACGCGTTTTAAGCATGAATACGACACTTTTGGTAGACGAGATTGCAGTTTTCTGCAAAACCACACGATTTGCATGCAAATGACGCTTTTGGCAGAACGCGCGTGTGGATTTCTACCAAACGACGTGAAAAGCATGCCAATGCTGCTCTTTTTAGAACCCGCACATGGATTTGTGCCAAAACGCGTTTTAAGCATGAATACGACACTTTTGGTAGACGAAATTGCAGTTTTCTGCAAAACCACACGATATGCATGCAAATGACGCTTTTGGCAGAACGCGCGTGTGGATTTCTACCAAACGACGTGAAAAGCATGCCAATGCTGCTCTTTTTAGAACCCGCACATGGATTTGTGCCAAAACGCGTTTTAAGCATGAATACGACACTTTTGGTAGACGAGGATGCAGTTTTCTGCAAAACCACACGATTTGCATGCAAATGACGCTTTTGGCAGAACGCGCGTGTGGATTTCTACCAAACGACGTGAAAAGCGTGCCAATGCTGCTCTTTTTAGAACCCGCACATGAATTTGTGCCAAAACGCGTTTTAAGCATGAATACGACACTTTTGGTAGACGAGATTGCAGTTTTCTGCAAAACCACACGATTCGCATGCAAATGACGCTTTTGGCAGAACGCGCGTGTGGATTTCTACCAAACGACGTGAAAAGCGTGCCAATGCTGCTCTTTTTAGCACCCGCACTTGGATTTGTGCCAAAACGCGTTTTAAGCATGAATACGACACTTTTGGTAGACGAGATTGCAGTTTTCTGCAAAACCACACGATATGCATGCAAATGACGCTTTTGGCAGAACGCGCGTGTGGATTTCTACCAAACGACGTGAAAAGCATGCCAATGCTGCTCTTTTTAGAACCCGCACATGAATTTGTGCCAAAACGCGTTTTAAGCATGAATACGACACTTTTGGTAGACGAGATTGCAGTTTTCTGCAAAACCACACGATTTGCATGCAAATGACGCTTTTGGCAGAACGCGCGTGTGGATTTCTACCAAACGACGTGAAAAGCATGCCAATGCTGCTCTTTTTAGAACCCGCACATGAATTTGTGCCAAAACGCGTTTTAAGCATGAATACGACACTTTTGGTAGACGAGATTGCAGTTTTCTGCAAAACCACACGATTTGCATGCAAATGACGCTTTTGGCAGAACGCGCGTGTGGATTTCTACCAAACGACGTGAAAAGCATGCCAATGCTGCTCTTTTTAGAACCCGCACATGGATTTGTGCCAAAACGCGTTTTAAGCATGAATACGACACTTTTGGTAGACGAGATTGCAGTTTTCTGCAAAACCACACGATATGCATGCAAATGACGCTTTTGGCAGAACGCGCGTGTGGATTTCTACCAAGCGACGTGAAAAGCGTGCCAATGCTGCTCTTTTTAGCACCCGCACTTGGATTTGTGCCAAAACGCGTTTTAAGCATGAATACGACACTTTTGGTAGACGAGATTGCAGTTTTCTGCAAAACCACACGATTTGCATGCAAATGACGCTTTTGGCAGAACGCGCGTGTGGATTTCTACCAAACGACGTGAAAAGCATGCCAATGCTGCTCTTTTTAGAACCCGCACATGAATTTGTGCCAAAACGCGTTTTAAGCATGAATACGACACTTTTGGTAGACGAGATTGCAGTTTTCTGCAAAACCACACGATTTGCATGCAAATGACGCTTTTGGCAGAACGCGCGTGTGGATTTCTACCAAACGACGTGAAAAGCGTGCCAATGCTGCTCTTTTTAGCACCCGCACTTGGATTTGTGCCAAAACGCGTTTTAAGCATGAATACGACACTTTTGGTAGACGAGATTGCAGTTTTCTGCAAAACCACACGATATGCATGCAAATGACGCTTTTGGCAGAACGCGCGTGTGGATTTCTACCAAACGACGTGAAAAGCACGCCAATGCTGCTCTTTTTAGAACCCGCACATGGATTTGTGCCAAAACGCGTTTTAAGCATGAATACGACACTTTTGGTAGACGAGATTGCAGTTTTCTGCAAAACCACACGATTTGCATGCAAATGACGCTTTTGGCAGAACGCGCGTGTGGATTTCTACCAAACGACGTGAAAAGCATGCCAATGCTGCTCTTTTTAGAACCCGCACATGGATTTGTGCCAAAACGCGTTTTAAGCATGAATACGACACTTTTGGTACACGAGATTGCAGTTTTCTGCAAAACCACACGATATGCATGCAAATGACCCTTTTGGCAGAACGCGCGTGTGGATTTCTACCAAACGACGTGAAAAGCATGCCAATGTTGCTCTTTTTAGAACCCGCACATGAATTTGTGCCAAAACGCGTTTTAAGCATCAATACGACACTTTTGGTAGACGAGATTGTAGTTTTCTGCAAAACCACACGATATGCATGCAAATGACGCTTTTGGCAGAACGCGCGTGTGGATTTCTACCAAACGACGTGAAAAGCATGCCAATGCTGCTCTTTTTAGCACCCGCACATGGATTTGTGCCAAAACGCGTTTTAAGCATGAATACGACACTTTTGGTAGACGAGATTGCTGTTTTCTGCAAAACCACACGATATGCATGCAAATGACGCTTTTGGCAGAACGCGCGTGTGGATTTCTACCAAACGACGTGAAAAGCATGCCAATGCTGCTCTTTTTAGAACCCGCACATGAATTTGTGCCAAAACGCGTTTTAAGCATGCATACGACACTTTTGGTAGACGAGATTGCAGTTTTCTGCAAAACCACACGATTTGCATGCAAATGACGCTTTTGGCAGAACGCGCGTGTGGATTTCTACCAAACGACGTGAAAAGCGTGCCAATGCTGCTCTTTTTAGCACCCGCACTTGGATTTGTGCCAAAACGCGTTTTAAGCATGAATACGACACTTTTGGTAGACGAGATTGCAGTTTTCTGCAAAACCACACGATATGCATGCAAATGACGCTTTTGGCAGAACGCGCGTGTGGATTTCTACCAAACGACGTGAAAAGCATGCCAATGCTGCTCTTTTTAGAACCCGCACATGGATTTGTGCCAAAACGCGTTTTAAGCATGAATACGACACTTTTGGTAGACGAGATTGCAGTTTTCTGCAAAACCACACGATATGCATGCAAATGACGCTTTTGGCAGAACGCGCGTGTGGATTTCTACCAAACGACGTGAAAAGCATGCCAATGCTGCTCTTTTTAGAACCCGCACATGGATTTGTGCCAAAACGCGTTTTAAGCATGAATACGACACTTTTGGTAGACGAGATTGCAGTTTTCTGCAAAACCACACGATATGCATGCAAATGACGCTTTTGGCAGAACGCGCGTGTGGATTTCTACCAAACGACGTGAAAAGCATGCCAATGCTGCTCTTTTTAGAACCCGCACATGAATTTGTGCCAAAACGCGTTTTAAGCATGAATACGACACTTTTGGTAGACGAGATTGCAGTTTTCTGCAAAACCACACGATATGCATGCAAATGACGCTTTTGGCAGAACGCGCGTGTGGATTTCTACCAAACGACGTGAAAAGCATGCCAATGCTGCTCTTTTTAGCACCCGCACATGGATTTGTGCCAAAACGCGTTTTAAGCATGAATACGACACTTTTGGTAGACGAGGATGCAGTTTTCTGCAAAACCACACGATATGCATGCAAATGACGCTTTTGGCAGAACGCGCGTGTGGATTTCTACCAAACGACGTGAAAAGCATGGCAATGCTGCTCTTTTTAGAACCCGCACATGAATTTGTGCCAAAACGCGTTTTAAGCATGAATACGACACTTTTGGTAGACGAGATTGCAGTTTTCTGCAAAACCACACGATTTGCATGCAAATGACGCTTTTGGCAGAACGCGCGTGTGGATTTCTACCAAACGACGTGAAAAGCATGCCAATGCTGCTCTTTTTAGAACCCGCACATGAATTTGTGCCAAAACGCGTTTTAAGCATGAATACGACACTTTTGGTAGACGAGATTGCAGTTTTCTGCAAAACCACACGATTTGCATGCAAATGACGCTTTTGGCAGAACGCGCGTGTGGATTTCTACCAAACGACGTGAAAAGCGTGCCAATGCTGCTCTTTTTAGCACCCGCACTTGGATTTGTGCCAAAACGCGTTTTAAGCATGAATACGACACTTTTGGTAGACGAGATTGCAGTTTTCTGCAAAACCACACGATATGCATGCAAATGACGCTTTTGGCAGAACGCGCGTGTGGATTTCTACCAAACGACGTGAAAAGCATGCCAATGCTGCTCTTTTTAGAACCCGCACATGGATTTGTGCCAAAACGCGTTTTAAGCATGAATACGACACTTTTGGTAGACGAGATTGCAGTTTTCTGCAAAACCACACGATATGCATGCAAATGACGCTTTTGGCAGAACGCGCGTGTGGATTTCTACCAAACGACGTGAAAAGCATGCCAATGCTGCTCTTTTTAGAACCCGCACATGGATTTGTGCCAAAACGCGTTTTAAGCATGAATACGACACTTTTGGTAGACGAGGATGCAGTTTTCTGCAAAACCACACGATATGCATTCAAATGACGCTTTTGGCAGAACGCGCGTGTGGATTTCTACCAAACGACGTGAAAAGCGTGCCAATGCTGCTCTTTTTAGCACCCGCACTTGGATTTGCGCCAAAACGCGTTTTAAGCATGAATACGACACTTTTGGTAGACGAGATTGCAGTTTTCTGCAAAACCACACGATATGCATGCAAATGACGCTTTTGGCAGAACGCGCGTGTGGATTTCTACCAAACGACGTGAAAAGCATGCCAATGCTGCTCTTTTTAGAACCCGCACATGCATTTGTGCCAAAACGCGTTTTAAGCATGAATACGACACTTTTGGTAGACGAGATTGCAGTTTTCTGCAAAACCACACGATATGCATGCAAATGACGCTTTTGGCAGAACGCGCGTGTGGATTTCTACCAAACGACGTGAAAAGCATGCCAATGCTGCTCTTTTTAGAACCCGCACATGAATTTGTGCCAAAACGCGTTTTAAGCATGAATACGACACTTTTGGTAGACGAGATTGCAGTTTTCTGCAAAACCACACGATTTGCATGCAAATGACGCTTTTGGCAGAACGCGCGTGTGGATTTCTACCAAACGACGTGAAAAGCGTGCCAATGATGCTCTTTTTAGCACCCGCACTTGGATTTGTGCCAAAACGCGTTTTAAGCATGAATACGACACTTTTGGTAGACGAGATTGCAGTTTTCTGCAAAACCACACGATTTGCATGCAAATGACGCTTTTGGCAGAACGCGCGTGTGGATTTCTACCAAACGACGTGAAAAGCATGCCAATGCTGCTCTTTTTAGAACCCGCACATGAATTTGTGCCAAAACGCGTTTTAAGCATGAATACGACACTTTTGGTAGACGAGATTGCAGTTTTCTGCAAAACCACACGATTTGCATGCAAATGACGCTTTTGGCAGAACGCGCGTGTGGATTTCTACCAAACGACGTGAAAAGCATGCCAATGCTGCTCTTTTTAGAACCCGCACATGGATTTGTGCCAAAACGCGTTTTAAGCATGAATACGACACTTTTGGTAGACGAGATTGCAGTTTTCTGCAAAACCACACGATATGCATGCAAATGACGCTTTTGGCAGAACGCGCGTGTGGATTTCTACCAAACGACGTGAAAAGCACGCCAATGTTGCTCTTTTTAGAACCCGCACATGAATTTGTGCCAAAACGCGTTTTAAGCATGAATACGACACTTTTGGTAGACGAGATTGCAGTTTTCTGCAAAACCACACGATATGCATGCAAATGACGCTGTTGGCAGAACGCGCGTGTGGATTTCTACCAAACGACGTGAAAAGCGTGCCAATGCTGCTCTTTTTAGCACCCGCACTTGGATTTGTGCCAAAACGCGTTTTAAGCATGAATACGACACTTTGGTAGACGAGATTGCAGTTTTCTGCAAAACCACACGATATGCATGCAAATGACGCTTTTGGCAGAACGCGCGTGTGGATTTCTACCAAACGACGTGAAAAGCATGCCAATGTTGCTCTTTTTAGAACCCGCACATGAATTTGTGCCAAAACGCGTTTTAAGCATGAATACGACACTTTTGGTAGACGAGATTGTAGTTTTCTGCAAAACCACACGATATGCATGCAAATGACGCTTTTGGCAGAACGCGCGTGTGGATTTCTACCAAACGACGTGAAAAGCATGCCAATGCTGCTCTTTTTAGCACCCGCACATGGATTTGTGCCAAAACGCGTTTTAAGCATGAATACGACACTTTTGGTAGACGAGATTGCAGTTTTCTGCAAAACCACACGATTCGCATGCAAATGACGCTTTTGGCAGAACGCGCGTGTGGATTTCTACCAAACGACGTGAAAAGCGTGCCAATGCTGCTCTTTTTAGCACCCGCACTTGGATTTGTGCCAAAACGCGTTTTAAGCATGAATACGACACTTGGTAGACGAGATTGCAGTTTTCTGCAAAACCACACGATATGCATGCAAATGACGCTTTTGGCAGAACGCGCGTGTGGATTTCTACCAAACGACGTGAAAAGCATGCCAATGCTGCTCTTTTTAGAACCCGCACATGGATTTGTGCCAAAACGCGTTTTAAGCATGAATACGACACTTTTGGTAGACGAGATTGCTGTTTTCTGCAAAACCACACGATATGCATGCAAATGACGCTTTTGGCAGAACGCGCGTGTGGATTTCTACCAAACGACGTGAAAAGCATGCCAATGCTGCTCTTTTTAGAACCCGCACATGAATTTGTGCCAAAACGCGTTTTAAGCATGAATACGACACTTTTGGTAGACGAGATTGCAGTTTTCTGCAAAACCACACGATTTGCATGCAAATGACGCTTTTGGCAGAACGCGCGTGTGGATTTCTACCAAACGACGTGAAAAGCGTGCCAATGCTGCTCTTTTTAGCACCCGCACTTGGATTTGTGCCAAAACGCGTTTTAAGCATGAATACGACACTTTTGGTAGACGAGATTGCAGTTTTCTGCAAAACCACACGATATGCATGCAAATGACGCTTTTGGCAGAACGCGCGTGTGGATTTCTACCAAACGACGTGAAAAGCATGCCAATGCTGCTCTTTTTAGAACCCGCACATGGATTTGTGCCAAAACGCGTTTTAAGCATGAATACGACACTTTTGGTAGACGAGATTGCAGTTTTCTGCAAAACCACACGATTTGCATGCAAATGACGCTTTTGGCAGAACGCACGTGTGGATTTCTACCAAACGACGTGAAAAGCATGCCAATGCTGCTCTTTTTAGAACCCGCACATGGATTTGTGCCAAAACGCGTTTTAAGCATGAATACGACACTTTTGGTAGACGAGATTGCAGTTTTCTGCAAAACCACACGATATGCATGCAAATGACGCTTTTGGCAGAACGCGCGTGTGGATTTCTACCAAACGACGTGAAAAGCATGCCAATGTTGCTCTTTTTAGAACCCGCACATGAATTTGTGCCAAAACGCGTTTTAAGCATGAATACGACACTTTTGGTAGACGAGATTGTAGTTTTCTGCAAAACCACACGATATGCATGCAAATGACGCTTTTGGCAGAACGCGCGTGTGGATTTCTACCAAACGACGTGAAAAGCATGCCAATGCTGCTCTTTTTAGCACCCGCACATGGATTTGTGCCAAAACGCGTTTTAAGCATGAATACGACACTTTTGGTAGACGAGGATGCAGTTTTCTGCAAAACCACACGATTTGCATGCAAATGACGCTTTTGGCAGAACGCGCGTGTGGATTTCTACCAAACGACGTGAAAAGCATGCCAATGCTGCTCTTTTTAGAACCCGCACATGAATTTGTGCCAAAACGCGTTTTAAGCATGAATACGACACTTTTGGTAGACGAGATTGCAGTTTTCTGCAAAACCACACGATTTGCATGCAAATGACGCTTTTGGCAGAACGCGCGTGTGGATTTCTACCAAACGACGTGAAAAGCGTGCCAATGCTGCTCTTTTTAGCACCCGCACTTGGATTTGTGCCAAAACGCGTTTTAAGCATGAATACGACACTTTTGGTAGACGAGATTGCAGTTTTCTGCAAAACCACACGATATGCATGCAAATGACGCTTTTGGCAGAACGCGCGTGTGGATTTCTACCAAACGACGTGAAAAGCATGCCAATGCTGCTCTTTTTAGAACCCGCACATGGATTTGTGCCAAAACGCGTTTTAAGCATGAATACGACACTTTTGGTAGACGAGATTGCAGTTTTCTGCAAAACCACACGATTTGCATGCAAATGACGCTTTTGGCAGAACGCGCGTGTGGATTTCTACCAAACGACGTGAAAAGCATGCCAATGCTGCTCTTTTTAGAACCCGCACATGGATTTGTGCCAAAACGCGTTTTAAGCATGAATACGACACTTTTGGTAGACGAGATTGCAGTTTTCTGCAAAACCACACGATATGCATGCAAATGACGCTTTTGGCAGAACGCGCGTGTGGATTTCTACCAAACGACGTGAAAAGCATGCCAATGTTGCTCTTTTTAGAACCCGCACATGAATTTGTGCCAAAACGCGTTTTAAGCATGAATACGACACTTTTGGTAGACGAGATTGTAGTTTTCTGCAAAACCACACGATATGCATGCAAATGACGCTTTTGGCAGAACGCGCGTGTGGATTTCTACCAAACGACGTGAAAAGCATGCCAATGCTGCTCTTTTTAGCACCCGCACATGGATTTGTGCCAAAACGCGTTTTAAGCATGAATACGACACTTTTGGTAGACGAGGATGCAGTTTTCTGCAAAACCACACGATTTGCATGCAAATGACGCTTTTGGCAGAACGCGCGTGTGGATTTCTACCAAACGACGTGAAAAGCATGCCAATGCTGCTCTTTTTAGAACCCGCACATGAATTTGTGCCAAAACGCGTTTTAAGCATGAATACGACACTTTTGGTAGACGAGATTGCAGTTTTCTGCAAAACCACACGATTTGCATGCAAATGACGCTTTTGGCAGAACGCGCGTGTGGATTTCTACCAAACGACGTGAAAACCGTGCCAATGCTGCTCTTTTTAGCACCCGCACTTGGATTTGTGCCAAAACGCGTTTTAAGCATGAATACGACACTTTTGGTAGACGAGATTGCAGTTTTCTGCAAAACCACACGATATGCATGCAAATGACGCTTTTGGCAGAACGCGCGTGTGGATTTCTACCAAACGACGTGAAAAGCATGCCAATGCTGCTCTTTTTAGAACCCGCACATGGATTTGTGCCAAAACGCGTTTTAAGCATGAATACGACACTTTTGGTAGACGAGATTGCTGTTTTCTGCAAAACCACACGATATGCATGCAAATGACGCTTTTGGCAGAATGCGCGTGTGGATTTCTACCAAACGACGTGAAAAGCATGGCAATGCTGCTCTTTTTAGAACCCGCACATGAATTTGTGCCAAAACGCGTTTTAAGCATGAATACGACACTTTTGGTAGACGAGATTGCAGTTTTCTGCAAAACCACACGATTTGCATGCAAATGACGCTTTTGGCAGAACGCGCGTGTGGATTTCTACCAAACGACGCGAAAAGCATGCCAATGCTGCTCTTTTTAGAACCCGCACATGAATTTGTGCCAAAACGCGTTTTAAGCATGAATACGACACTTTTGGTAGACGAGATTGCAGTTTACTGCAAAACCACACGATTTGCATGCAAATGACGCTTTTGGCAGAACGCGCGTGTGGATTTCTACCAAACGACGTGAAAAGCATGCCAATGCTGCTCTTTTTAGAACCCGCACATGGATTTGTGCCAAAACGCGTTTTAAGCATGAATACGACACTTTTGGTAGACGAGATTGCAGTTTTCTGCAAAACCACACGATATGCATGCAAATGACGCTTTTGGCAGAACGCGCGTGTGGATTTCTACCAAACGACGTGAAAAGCATGCCAATGTTGCTCTTTTTAGAACCCGCACATGAATTTGTGCCAAAACGCGTTTTAAGCATGAATACGACACTTTTGGTAGACGAGATTGCAGTTTTCTGCAAAACCACACGATATGCATGCAAATGACGCTTTTGGCAGAACGCGCGTGTGGATTTCTACCAAACGACGTGAAAAGCATGCCAATGCTGCTCTTTTTAGCACCCGCACATGGATTTGTGCCAAAACGCGTTTTAAGCATGAATACGACACTTTTGGTAGACGAGGATGCAGTTTTCTGCAAAACCACACGATTTGCATGCAAATGACGCTTTTGGCAGAACGCGCGTGTGGATTTCTACCAAACGACGTGAAAAGCATGCCAATGCTGCTCTTTTTAGAACCCGCACATGAATTTGTGCCAAAACGCGTTTTAAGCATGAATACGATACTTTTGGTAGACGAGATTGCAGTTTTCTGCAAAACCACACGATTTGCATGCAAATGACGCTTTTGGCAGAACGCGCGTGTGGATTTCTACCAAACGACGTGAAAAGCGTGCCAATGCTGCTCTTTTTAGCACCCGCACTTGGATTTGTGCCAAAACGCGTTTTAAGCATGAATACGACACTTTGGTAGACGAGATTGCAGTTTTCTGCAAAACCACACGATATGCATGCAAATGACGCTTTTGGCAGAACGCGC
This sequence comes from Dermacentor albipictus, assembly GCF_038994185.2. Taxonomy (NCBI): domain Eukaryota; kingdom Metazoa; phylum Arthropoda; class Arachnida; order Ixodida; family Ixodidae; genus Dermacentor; species Dermacentor albipictus. The sequence continues at coordinate 243,402 of NW_027225656.1, forward strand.
GTGTGGATTTCTACCAAACGACGTGAAAAGCATGCCAATGCTGCTCTTTTTAGAACCCGCACATGGATTTGTGCCAAAACGCGTTTTAAGCATGAATACGACACTTTTGGTAGACGAGATTGCTGTTTTCTGCAAAACCACACGATATGCATGCAAATGACGCTTTTGGCAGAACGCGCGTGTGGATTTCTACCAAACGACGTGAAAAGCATGCCAATGCTGCTCTTTTTAGAACCCGCACATGGATTTGTGCCAAAACGCGTTTTAAGCATGAATACGACACTTTTGGTAGACGAGATTGCTGTTTTCTGCAAAACCACACGATATGCATGCAAATGACGCTTTTGGCAGAACGCGCGTGTGGATTTCTACCAAACGACGTGAAAAGCATGCCAATGCTGCTCTTTTTAGAACCCGCACATGAATTTGTGCCAAAACGCGTTTTAAGCATGCATACGACACTTTTGGTAGACGAGATTGCAGTTTTCTGCAAAACCACACGATATGCATGCAAATGACGCTTTTGGCAGAACGCGCGTGTGGATTTCTACCAAACGACGTGAAAAGCATGCCAATGCTGCTCTTTTTAGAACCCGCACATGAATTTGTGCCAAAACGCGTTTTAAGCATGAATACGACACTTTTGGTAGACGAGATTGCAGTTTTCTGCAAAACCACACGATTTGCATGCAAATGACGCTTTTGGCAGAACGCGCGTGTGGATTTCTACCAAACGACGTGAAAAGCGTTCCAATGCTGCTCTTTTTAGCACCCGCACTTGGATTTGTGCCAAAACGCGTTTTAAGCATGAATACGACACTTTTGGTAGACGAGATTGCAGTTTTCTGCAAAACCACACGATATGCATGCAAATGACGCTTTTGGCAGAACGCGCGTGTGGATTTCTACCAAACGACGTGAAAAGCATGCCAATGCTGCTCTTTTTAGCACCCGCACCTGGATTTGTGCCAAAACGCGTTTTAAGCATGAATACGACACTTTTGGTAGACGAGGATGCAGTTTTCTGCAAAACCACACGATATGCATGCAAATGACGCTTTTGGCAGAACGCGCGTGTGGATTTCTACCAAACGACGTGAAAAGCATGCCAATGTTGCTCTTTTTAGAACCCGCACATGAATTTGTGCCAAAACGCGTTTTAAGCATGAATACGACACTTTTGGTAGACGAGGATGCAGTTTTCTGCAAAACCACACGATTTGCATGCAAATGACGCTTTTGGCAGAACGCGCGTGTGGATTTCTACCAAACGACGTGAAAAGCATGCCAATGCTGCTCTTTTTAGAACCCGCACATGAATTTGTGCCAAAACGCGTTTTAAGCATGAATACGACACTTTTGGTAGACGAGATTGCAGTTTTCTGCAAAACCACACGATTTGCATGCAAATGACGCTTTTGGCAGAACGCGCGTGTGGATTTCTACCAAACGACGTGAAAAGCGTGCCAATGCTGCTCTTTTTAGCACCCGCACTTGGATTTGTGCCAAAACGCGTTTTAAGCATGAATACGACACTTTTGGTAGACGAGATTGCAGTTTTCTGCAAAACCACACGATATGCATGCAAATGACGCTTTTGGCAGAACGCGCGTGTGGATTTCTACCAAACGACGTGAAAAGCATGCCAATGCTGCTCTTTTTAGAACCCGCACATGGATTTGTGCCAAAACGCGTTTTAAGCATGAATACGACACTTTTGGTAGACGAGATTGCTGTTTTCTGCAAAACCACACGATATGCATGCAAATGACGCTTTTGGCAGAACGCGCGTGTGGATTTCTACCAAACGACATGAAAAGCATGCCAATGCTGCTCTTTTTAGAACCCGCACATGAATTTGTGCCAAAACGCGTTTTAAGCATGAATACGACACTTTTGGTAGACGAGATTGCAGTTTTCTGCAAAACCACACGATTTGCATGCAAATGACGCTTTTGGCAGAACGCGCGTGTGGATTTCTACCAAACGACGTGAAAAGCATGGCAATGCTGCTCTTTTTAGCACCCGCACATGGATTTGTGCCAAAACGCGTTTTAAGCATGAATACGACACTTTTGGTAGACGAGGATGCAGTTTTCTGCAAAACCACACGATATGCATGCAAATGACGCTTTTGGCAGAACGCGCGTGTGGATTTCTACCAAACGACGTGAAAAGCATGCCAATGCTGCTCTTTTTAGAACCCGCACATGGATTTGTGCCAAAACGCGTTTTAAGCATGAATACGACACTTTTGGTAGACGAGATTGCTGTTTTCTGCAAAACCACACGATATGCATGCAAATGACGCTTTTGGCAGAACGCGCGTGTGGATTTCTACCAAACGACGTGAAAAGCATGCCAATGCTGCTCTTTTTAGAACCCGCACATGAATTTGTGCCAAAACGCGTTTTAAGCATGCATACGACACTTTTGGTAGACGAGATTGCAGTTTTCTGCAAAACCACACGATTTGCATGCAAATGACGCTTTTGGCAGAACGCGCGTGTGGATTTCCACCAAACGACGTGAAAAGCATGCCAATGCTGCTCTTTTTAGAACCCGCACATGGATTTGTGCCAAAACGCGTTTTACGCATGAATACGACACTTTTGGTAGACGAGGATGCAGTTTTCTGCAAAACCACACGATATGCATGCAAATGACGCTTTTGGCAGAACGCGCGTGTGGATTTCTACCAAACGACGTGAAAAGCATGCCAATGCTGCTCTTTTTAGAACACGCACATGGATTTGTGCCAAAACGCGTTTTAAGCATGAATACGACACTTTTGGTAGACGAGATTGCAGTTTTCTGCAAAACCACACGATATGCATGCAAATGACGCTTTTGGCAGAACGCGCGTGTGGATTTCTACCAAACGACGTGAAAAGCATGCCAATGCTGCTCTTTTTAGAACCCGCACATGAATTTGTGCCAAAACGCGTTTTAAGCATGAATACGACACTTTTGGTAGACGAGATTGCAGTTTTCTGCAAAACCACACGATTTGCATGCAAATGACGCTTTTGGCAGAACGCGCGTGTGGATTTCTACCAAACGACGTGAAAAGCGTGCCAATGCTGCTCTTTTTAGCACCCGCACTTGGATTTGTGCCAAAACGCGTTTTAAGCATGAATACGACACTTTTGGTAGACGAGATTGCAGTTTTCTGCAAAACCACACGATATGCATGCAAATGACGCTTTTGGCAGAACGCGCGTGTGGATTTCTACCAAACGACGTGAAAAGCATGCCAATGTTGCTCTTTTTAGAACCCGCACATGAATTTGTGCCAAAACGCGTTTTAAGCATGAATACGACACTTTTGGTAGACGAGATTGTAGTTTTCTGCAAAACCACACGATATGCATGCAAATGACGCTTTTGGCAGAACGCGCGTGTGGATTTCTACCAAACGACGTGAAAAGCATGCCAATGCTGCTCTTTTTAGCACCCGCACATGGATTTGTGCCAAAACGCGTTTTAAGCATGAATACGACACTTTTGGTAGACGAGGATGCAGTTTTCTGCAAAACCACACGATTTGCATGCAAATGACGCTTTTGGCAGAACGCGCGTGTGGATTTCTACCAAACGACGTGAAAAGCATGCCAATGCTGCTCTTTTTAGAACCCGCACATGAATTTGTGCCAAAACGCGTTTTAAGCATGAATACGACACTTTTGGTAGACGAGATTGCAGTTTTCTGCAAAACCACACGATTTGCATGCAAATGACGCTTTTGGCAGAACGCGCGTGTGGATTTCTACCAAACGACGTGAAAACCGTGCCAATGCTGCTCTTTTTAGCACCCGCACTTGGATTTGTGCCAAAACGCGTTTTAAGCATGAATACGACACTTTTGGTAGACGAGATTGCAGTTTTCTGCAAAACCACACGATATGCATGCAAATGACGCTTTTGGCAGAACGCGCGTGTGGATTTCTACCAAACGACGTGAAAAGCATGCCAATGCTGCTCTTTTTAGAACCCGCACATGGATTTGTGCCAAAACGCGTTTTAAGCATGAATACGACACTTTTGGTAGACGAGATTGCAGTTTTCTGCAAAACCACACGATATGCATGCAAATGACGCTTTTGGCAGAACGCGCGTGTGGATTTCTACCAAACGACGTGAAAAGCATGCCAATGTTGCTCTTTTTAGAACCCGCACATGAATTTGTGCCAAAACGCGTTTTAAGCATGAATACGACACTTTTGGTAGACGAGATTGCAGTTTTCTGCAAAACCACACGATATGCATGCAAATGACGCTTTTGGCAGAACGCGCGTGTGGATTTCTACCAAACGACGTGAAAAGCATGCCAATGCTGCTCTTTTTAGCACCCGCACATGGATTTGTGCCAAAACGCGTTTTAAGCATGAATACGACACTTTTGGTAGACGAGGATGCAGTTTTCTGCAAAACCACACGATTTGCATGCAAATGACGCTTTTGGCAGAACGCGCGTGTGGATTTCTACCAAACGACGTGAAAAGCATGCCAATGCTGCTCTTTTTAGAACCCGCACATGAATTTGTGCCAAAACGCGTTTTAAGCATGAATACGATACTTTTGGTAGACGAGATTGCAGTTTTCTGCAAAACCACACGATTTGCATGCAAATGACGCTTTTGGCAGAACGCGCGTGTGGATTTCTACCAAACGACGTGAAAAGCGTGCCAATGCTGCTCTTTTTAGCACCCGCACTTGGATTTGTGCCAAAACGCGTTTTAAGCATGAATACGACACTTTGGTAGACGAAATTGCAGTTTTCTGCAAAACCACACGATATGCATGCAAATGACGCTTTTGGCAGAACGCGCGTGTGGATTTCTACCAAACGACGTGAAAAGCATGCCAATGCTGCTCTTTTTAGAACCCGCACATGGATTTGTGCCAAAACGCGTTTTAAGCATGAATACGACACTTTTGGTAGACGAGATTGCTGTTTTCTGCAAAACCACACGATATGCATGCAAATGACGCTTTTGGCAGAACGCGCTTGTGGATTTCTACCAAACGACGTGAAAAGCATGCCAATGCTGCTCTTTTTAGAACCCGCACATGAATTTGTGCCAAAACGCGTTTTAAGCATGAATACGACACTTTTGGTAGACGAGATTGCAGTTTTCTGCAAAACCACACGATTTGCATGCAAATGACGCTTTTGGCAGAACGCGCGTGTGGATTTCTACCAAACGACGTGAAAAGCGTGCCAATGCTGCTCTTTTTAGCACCCGCACTTGGATTTGTGCCAAAACGCGTTTTAAGCATGAATACGACACTTTTGGTAGACGAGATTGCAGTTTTCTGCAAAACCACACGATATGCATGCAAATGACGCTTTTGGCAGAACGCGCGTGTGGATTTCTACCAAACGACGTGAAAAGCATGCCAATGCTGCTCTTTTTAGAACCCGCACATGGATTTGTGCCAAAACGCGTTTTAAGCATGAATACGACACTTTTGGTAGACGAGATTGCTGTTTTCTGCAAAACCACACGATATGCATGCAAATGACGCTTTTGGCAGAACGCGCGTGTGGATTTCTACCAAACGACGTGAAAAGCATGCCAATGCTGCTCTTTTTAGAACCCGCACATGAATTTGTGCCAAAACGCGTTTTAAGCATGAATACGACACTTTTGGTAGACGAGATTGCAGTTTTCTGCAAAACCACACGATTTGCATGCAAATGACGCTTTTGGCAGAACGCGCGTGTGGATTTCTACCAAACGACGTGAAAAGCATGCCAATGCTGCTCTTTTTAGCACCCGCACATGGATTTGTGCCAAAACGCGTTTTAAGCATGAATACGACACTTTTGGTAGACGAGGATGCAGTTTTCTGCAAAACCACACGATATGCATGCAAATGACGCTTTTGGCAGAACGCGCGTGTGGATTTTTACCAAACGACGTGAAAAGCATGCCAATGCTGCTCTTTTTAGAACCCGCACATGGATTTGTGCCAAAACGCGTTTTAAGCATGAATACGACACTTTTGGTAGACGAGATTGCTGTTTTCTGCAAAACCACACGATATGCATGCAAATGACGCTTTTGGCAGAACGCGCGTGTGGATTTCTACCAAACGACGTGAAAAGCATGCCAATGCTGCTCTTTTTAGAACCCGCACATGAATTTGTGCCAAAACGCGTTTTAAGCATGCATACGACACTTTTGGTAGACGAGATTGCAGTTTTCTGCAAAACCACACGATTTGCATGCAAATGACGCTTTTGGCAGAACGCGCGTGTGGATTTCCACCAAACGACGTGAAAAGCATGCCAATGCTGCTCTTTTTAGAACCCGCACATGGATTTGTGCCAAAACGCGTTTTACGCATGAATACGACACTTTTGGTAGACGAGGATGCAGTTTTCTGCAAAACCACACGATATGCATGCAAATGACGCTTTTGGCAGAACGCGCGTGTGGATTTCTACCAAACGACGTGAAAAGCATGCCAATGCTGCTCTTTTTAGAACCCGCACATGGATTTGTGCCAAAACGCGTTTTAAGCATGAATACGACACTTTTGGTAGACGAGATTGCAGTTTTCTGCAAAACCACACGATATGCATGCAAATGACGCTTTTGGCAGAACGCGCGTGTGGATTTCTACCAAACGACGTGAAAAGCATGCCAATGCTGCTCTTTTTAGAACCCGCACATGAATTTGTGCCAAAACGCGTTTTAAGCATGAATACGACACTTTTGGTAGACGAGATTGCAGTTTTCTGCAAAACCACACGATTTGCATGCAAATGACGCTTTTGGCAGAACGCGCGTGTGGATTTCTACCAAACGACGTGAAAAGCGTGCCAATGCTGCTCTTTTTAGCACCCGCACTTGGATTTGTGCCAAAACGCGTTTTAAGCATGAATACGACACTTTTGGTAGACGAGATTGCAGTTTTCTGCAAAACCACACGATATGCATGCAAATGACGCTTTTGGCAGAACGCGCGTGTGGATTTCTACCAAACGACGTGAAAAGCATGCCAATGCTGCTCTTTTTAGAACCCGCACATGGATTTGTGCCAAAACGCGTTTTAAGCATGAATACGACACTTTTGGTAGACGAGATTGCTGTTTTCTGCAAAACCACACGATATGCATGCAAATGACGCTTTTGGCAGAACGCGCGTGTGGATTTCTACCAAACGACGTGAAAAGCATGCCAATGCTGCTCTTTTTAGAACCCGCACATGAATTTGTGCCAAAACGCGTTTTAAGCATGCATACGACACTTTTGGTAGACGAGATTGCAGTTTTCTGCAAAACCACACGATATGCATGCAAATGACGCTTTTGGCAGAACGCGCGTGTGGATTTCTACCAAACGACGTGAAAAGCATGCCAATGCTGCTCTTTTTAGAACCCGCACATGAATTTGTGCCAAAACGCGTTTTAAGCATGAATACGACACTTTTGGTAGACGAGATTGCAGTTTTCTGCAAAACCACACGATTTGCATGCAAATGACGCTTTTGGCAGAACGCGCGTGTGGATTTCTACCAAACGACGTGAAAAGCGTGCCAATGCTGCTCTTTTTAGCACCCGCACTTGGATTTGTGCCAAAACGCGTTTTAAGCATGAATACGACACTTTTGGTAGACGAGATTGCAGTTTTCTGCAAAACCACACGATATGCATGCAAATGACGCTTTTGGCAGAACGCGCGTGTGGATTTCTACGAAACGACGTGAAAAGCATGCCAATGCTGCTCTTTTTAGCACCCGCACATGGATTTGTGCCAAAACGCGTTTTAAGCATGAATACGACACTTTTGGTAGACGAGGATGCAGTTTTCTGCAAAACCACACGATATGCATGCAAATGACGCTTTTGGCAGAACGCGCGTGTGGATTTCTACCAAACGACGTGAAAAGCATGCCAATGCTGCTCTTTTTAGAACCCGCACATGAATTTGTGCCAAAACGCGTTTTAAGCATGAATACGACACTTTTGGTAGACGAGATTGCAGTTTTCTGCAAAACCACACGATTTGCATGCAAATGACGCTTTTGGCAGAACGCGCGTGTGGATTTATACCAAACGACGTGAAAAGCATGCCAATGCTGCTCTTTTTAGAACCCGCACATGGATTTGTGCCAAAACGCGTTTTAAGCATGAATACGACACTTTTGGTAGACGAGATTGCAGTTTTCTGCAAAACCACACGATATGCATGCAAATGACGCTTTTGGCAGAACGCGCGTGTGGATTTCTACCAAACGACGTGAAAAGCATGCCAATGTTGCTCTTTTTAGAACCCGCACATGAATTTGTGCCAAAACGCGTTTTAAGCATGAATACGACACTTTTGGTAGACGAGATTGCAGTTTTCTGCAAAACCACACGATATGCATGCAAATGACGCTTTTGGCAGAACGCGCGTGTGGATTTCTACCAAACGACGTGAAAAGCATGCCAATGCTGCTCTTTTTAGCACCCGCACATGGATTTGTGCCAAAACGCGTTTTAAGCATGAATACGACACTTTTGGTAGACGAGGATGCAGTTTTCTGCAAAACCACACGATTTGCATGCAAATGACGCTTTTGGCAGAACGCGCGTGTGGATTTCTACCAAACGACGTGAAAAGCATGCCAATGCTGCTCTTTTTAGAACCCGCACATGAATTTGTGCCAAAACGCGTTTTAAGCATGAATACGACACTTTTGGTAGACGAGACTGCAGTTTTCTGCAAAACCACACGATTTGCATGCAAATGACGCTTTTGGCAGAACGCGCGTGTGGATTTCTACCAAACGACGTGAAAAGCGTGCCAATGCTGCTCTTTTTAGCACCCGCACTTGGATTTGTGCCAAAACGCGTTTTAAGCATGAATACGACACTTTTGGTAGACGAGATTGCAGTTTTCTGCAAAACCACACGATATGCATGCAAATGACGCTTTTGGCAGAACGCGCGTGTGGATTTCTACCAAACGACGTGAAAAGCATGCCAATGCTGCTCTTTTTAGAACCCGCACATGGATTTGTGCCAAAACGCGTTTTAAGCATGAATACGACACTTTTGGTAGACGAGATTGCTGTTTTCTGCAAAACCACACGATATGCATGCAAATGACGCTTTTGGCAGAACGCGCGTGTGGATTTCTACCAAACGACGTGAAAAGCATGCCAATGCTGCTCTTTTTAGAACCCGCACATGAATTTGTGCCAAAACGCGTTTTAAGCATGAATACGACACTTTTGGTAGACGAGATTGCAGTTTTCTGCAAAACCACACGATTTGCATGCAAATGACGCTTTTGGCAGAACGCGCGTGTGGATTTCTACCAAACGACGTGAAAAGCATGCCAATGCTGCTCTTTTTAGCACCCGCACATGGATTTGTGCCAAAACGCGTTTTAAGCATGAATACGACACTTT